>NW_026585580.1:1752049-1848315 GCF_907164565.1 Psammomys obesus | reverse complement strand
TTACACCAAGGTACTTTATGTCATTTGTGGCTATTGTGAATGGTGTTGTTTCTCTAATTTCTTTCTCAGCCCTTTTGTCTTTTGTATACAGGAGTGCTACTGATTTTTGTGTTGTAATTAATTTTTAAAAAGCTAAGTTAAAAAAATAAATAAAAGTAAACGCAGAAAAAAGTTATTGGGATAGTTAAAAAAAAGAATAAGATGAATGTTAATTTTTGTACTGAATATTATACAATATAATTATTTACTACAAATATATTGATTTTCTAAGTATTATTTAAAAAAAAAGAAACCAAGAAACTTTTCATGCAAAACAAAAGCTGAATATTTTAAGTTATTGCTACCTGACTGTCTGGATAATTTGTGAAGTCAAGACTTTTTAAACAAATGTATACCGTAGGGGTGAGGAGACAGCTCAGTGGCTTATTGTTTGTCTTGCAGAGAAGTAACATTAATGTCACAGCACCCACACAGTGGATGACAGTCATGCATAATTCCAGTTCCATGGGGTGTGTTGCTCTCTTCTGAACTTCTGGATACCAGGCAAACACAGAAACCCTCAGACATAAGATACATTTTAAAATAAAAACAAAGATAAAATGTATATTGAGAAATACATATTTTGAGAATTTAATTTTTGTGCAACAGGGTGCTGAATACAGGACAGGAAGACAGGTAATTTTTTAAAATGTTAAGTTATGACAAGTATCATAGAAAATTATACAAATCTAATAACTAGCTCATTGGTAAAAAAAAAACTCAATTACTCGATTCTTTTTACTTTTTTTTTGTAAAAATTATGACGTATTTGTCCCATAGCTTCTAATCATGGCATTGAGTAGGGTCTATCTACACTTACACATTCATTACAAAGAGTTTACACAACAGAGGACCTCCATAGAAGGAACTCACACTTCCAGTCATTTCAAATCCAGCTCAAGTAAACCCTACACTAATGACAAGATGTATCCAGATGGCATTGAGGCAGCACTTCTTCAACGATCAGCACAGCATGCCGGTGTTTTATGTTCTTTACAGGGACGTATAGGTTGCAAGTCCCCTCTGAGATGACTGGCAAGAAATATGGACACCTTCCCTCCATGCACCAGCTCATTCACACATCACACTCTCAAGGATTTCTAGAGGATAACAAGAGAAAATGAGGAAGCCAGAAAGAGGAGAAAAAGGGAGCCAGAAGGAAGAGGATGAAGGAAGGAGGAAAAGAAATAGGGAAAGGCAGTGGAGGAGGATGCCACAGAATCTGTGCTCAACTGGTTCTATGAATTAGCTTTCACGGCCAGCTTCCCTGAAGGATAGAGCTGGGTCAGAGAGCCAGGTCTCTATATTCCATAAATTTAACATGGATATAACTCAATTTGTTTTCAAGACTATCTGTATCACTTAGCCCAAAGATTCTCCAGATATTAATGATGATTTGGGATTCCTGAAAAAAAAAAAAGCAATATACACTTGTATTATAATACTACCCACTGTTTTTAGATTTAGGAATATAACCCATGTAAAAAATTTTCCCCTGGAACACTAAACAGGGGGAAAACTAAAGAAACAATGGAAGATAAAGGAAAAACCAGGGAATTACATGTGTGAGGAGGAAGCATCCAGCATGGAAGGATAGACATGAAGCTGAAGTGGGCTTAGCAGACAATAAGCAAATACGAAGTGGACATAGTAAAAGGGAAAATACAGAGAAGCCACCAAAAAAGTCAGAATCCTTAAACTTGAAGAGCAGCCTTGGGATGTTAAATGGCAAAGTGTGAGACTAGAAATAAAGTGAGGCTGGTAGTTATGGGGAAGATAGAGAGGGAGTCATTTGATCTCTGCTCACATCATTCTGTGGGAGAGTTACATGGAGTGCTTTGATTTTTATCATCTGTTTGCTTTCCGAAGCACTGTTCTGTTTTATGGCCCTAAGATCTTATTGATTTTGACTAAACCAACCATTTGCAATCCAAGGAATTGTATGAGACATGTTCTAAAAAAAACATCAGCTGTTGTACTTCAAAGTTATTGTGCTTCATGCCTTGGCTTCTGAGTCTGAGGACGTGAGATACTAATGTATTTCACTCATACATCTAAGTGGCAGAGAAGAGTAGGGCTGATGGCCTTCTGCACAAGTCACCTTTAAAGGCAGATCCCAGCAGTTGATAGCCAACACAAAACAAATTCAGTGGTGCTTTTGAATGGTTTTTGTCTCAGAATGTTTTGTCTGGGAATTAAACAAACAAATAAACAAACAAAATAAACAAAAAAAACCCATATGGCTCTTTTACTTAAATATTATGGTTTCTAGTTTTTGCTTTTTTACGGAATTCCTATGTGTTTGAGTTTGTGTCTCTGTGTCTATATGTTTCATTGTGCTGTTGTTTCTTTGTCTCTTTGTTAATGTTTGTTTCTTTGTTCTGTCCTTCTCTAGTTTGTTTACCTTTATTTTATCTCATGCTGTTACTATTTTTAGATGTCTGTTTATTTTGTAATACTATATATTTTAGTATTATAATCATATATTATAGAGTGAAAGGAGTGTGTGTAGATTTGGGCAAGTGGAGAAAAAGAGAGGATCTAGGAGAAGCTGGGGGAGGAGAAACCATAATCAGAATATATTATGTGGGAAATATATTTCCAAAAAATAGAAATCTGGTCCTAAATCATGAATCCAGTGATCTTTTTTAAGAGTGACCTTCTTCTTAACAGCATAACGAAAAATCACTAGATGGTACAAATGCATACTTAAACTCTTTTACAATCATCTGCTTGGATCCTGGTTACAGGAAAGCTGGGTGCCCTTATTTCATTTATGTTGCTGTCATAAAATACTCTAACAAAAGTTACAGCCCATCATAGCAAGGAAGTCAGGGTAGAAAGAGCTTAAAACACTTAGGCACATGATGTCAACAGTAAAGAAGAGAGAAGAAACTTTTCTCAGCTTGATTTCTCCACTTTTCTGCAGCCAGGAGCCCTGTCTAGGGAATGTAGTCACCTATAATGAGCAGAGTATTCACACATCACAGACCTTAATTAAAACCACTTCCCAATGCAGATAATCCCTCACTGAGACACTCTTCCCAGGTGATTCTATGTGGTATCAAGTTGACAATTCAAGTTAATCATCACAGGGTCTTGTCCTTTTTTTTTTTTTAAATGTACTTTACATCCTTGTAAGTTTACCAATTATCAGTTATTAAATATCAATTGAGAGAACATAAAATTGAATGAACTCCTCTGTGAGATATATGATATCTGCTATTAATTATCAATTTTGTATATAAATAAAAATGAAAGCAAAGCAGTATGTTATATTCACAGGGGAAATTGATCCCTCCAACAATCTTGAAGTGGGAAGAAACTTCAGTGTACAGTTAAATATCTAGCATTTTGCATTGATATATAAGTGTCTTAAATATAGTTAGCTACGTTTAATAAGTAAAACCTACAAGCAAATTATTCAAGAGTATTATTTTATGTGACTCTATTCTAATAGAAATTTAAAAATTTAAAAAAGAAAGATTAAATGTTAAATAATTCACAAAATTTGTAAATTGAGAGTTTATTTGTCTAATGATTCACTTTGCAGACAAAACATTTTACGATGCATAACCATACATTCATGTAAATAGTTACCAATCATGTTTCTCCCTTGGGAATACCAGCAGCAGACTGGATGAAGCTCCTTGGTGGCTGACCCGCTTCCATTGCCTAGCTACTGGCCAAGCCATTCAGGTGGTCTGTGGGAATGTGGCCTTGATCCTTTTCTCTCAGGTTTCATATTTTCTTTTTTTCTGGCCCCTTAACCTCATGTTTGTGCAAGTCTCTTTCTATTGCTTCCTGGAAGCTAAGGCTCCTTAGGCATCGCTCTTCTCTTCATCCTATAGTTAGAAAATACTGAAAGGGCAATTCAGAACATTTGAGACAGAATCGCGTCTGCTTTCCTTGCTGCCGTCTAGCACGAACCCACTTTCTCTGACCCATAATTACATGTAGCAGAGTGGCTAGAAGGAGGGCTGTGAAGCCCAACCGCACAGTTACAGATGCTGCGGTACTCCATCCCCCTGCCGCTGTGACATTTGGTTGAGTTCTTCCATTTTTGGTGTTGCAATACTTCACTTGTGTGATATTTATGATACCCAACTGATAATGATTGTTGTCAAGGTTACATGAGAGGCTTTGGGTAAAGAAGTTAGAGAGGATAATGCCTACAACTGAGGATATTTTGAGTATACATTAGCTCAGATTCCTTCTAAACCCACCATCTGAATACTTTTCCCGACAAGACAGTATTTTCTTATCCCACACACTCCCAGGACACACCTACTTTCTCAGGTAATGATGACTAACATTATGGTTCAACCTCAGAAGCCTCCACATTTGGAAAGAACATATATGAGTATATTTGATGATGCTTTTAGAATCGAAAAAAAACCTGCTGGATCTTTGACCTCCCCCCCCCCACACACACACACAAGGGAGGAGCAGCCTTGCTAGGCCACAGAGGAGGACCTTGCTGCCAGTCCTGATGAGACCTGATAAGCTAGGGTCAAATGGAAGGAGAAGAATTAGAGAGGGGCAGGGAGGAGATGAGGGAGGGAGGGTGGGATTGGGAGGGAATGAGGGAGGGTGCTACAGCTGGGATACAAAGTAAATAAACTAATTAATATAAAAAATTAAATTATTCTTCCAAGCAATTAAATAACATTGCTTGTTATTGTTGTTTTTTATTTTTTGTTTTAAGTTTTATTAATTAACTTTATTCACTTTGTATCCTCCCACAAACTCCTCCCTCCTCCCCTCCGAATCCCACCTTCCCTCCCCCTTCTAAATGCCTGCCCCTCCCCAAGTCCACTGATAGGTGAAGTCTTCCTTTCCTTCCTTCTGATCCTAGTCTATCAGATCTCATCAGGAGTGGAAGCATTGTCTTCCTCTGTGGCAGGGTAAGGCTGGCTTATCTTTCTTTGGCTTTCATAATTGGAAAGACTAGGTTATGGCCAGCCAATCTTCACACAGCTCTCTACTGTGGCCTAAGACTTCCAAGAGAATGTTGTGCTCATGCAGCAGATCAGGTATACAGATATTATGCTGCTTCAACAGTATTTATATGATTATTTTGTCCATGAGCACTAACAGGGAAAACCTCCACAGCATTCAGGAAATAGCCATGTCATGCCTATACATTTCTCTAAACTCTTTGAATAGTTGAACTTTATTTTCTTCTCCCAATCTTCAGTTTTTGTCTTTAAAGGTGAAGTATTGTTGCTTTGAAAATAAAACATTATCTCCTTAATAAACAAAACATTAAGGTGTGAAATACCTAACTACAGACTGAAAAAAAAAATCACCTATGTAATTTAAGAATTGTGAGAAAATTTACATGAAACCCTTCCTGAATCTGAACCCTATGACACTGACTTCTTGCATAGTAAACCCCAGAATACTTTGAAATTGCAGAGAAACAAAGTGTTCCCTGTGTGAACCAAAAATATGATACTTTGTATGGAAATTCTTTTTCTTAGTTAAAGAAAAATATGACTTTTGTTATATTATCACAGTAGCGACGGCTGATGGGTGTTTGTTATATATCTGACACATCCCATTCAGTGAAATTTTAGGGGGAAAAATCTTTAGGGCATCAATGTAGATCACGCATTTTTGTTTCTCTTAATTTTCTCAAGCAAAACAAGGCCAAGCTAACACGATTTACAACTGAGCAAACATGGGAGAAGAACATTACAAGGCTGTTACTTAAATTCCCCTTCTGTCTTTGATAGCATTTTGCATAAGTGTGATCCACTTGTCATCTCCAACATGTGGATGACTATTGTGATGGACTAGTCAGCATTAGAAAAAAATGCATTCAATTCCATTATTCTGGCTGGAGGCCTTCAACATACATTAACACAGTAACGGTGAGTAGAATGGTAGATACTCTGGTTCAAAGACCTGTCACCTTATGTTAACATAATCCCAGAAGGCCACTAAAGCTGCAAAATATTACCTTTCCAGCCATGCTTGTTTTTATATTATTCCAGCATCCTATTGTTATCTTGGTTTTTCACACAAACCCCTGTAGCTTTTGTTGATATTTGTTTATTTGAATGAATTTGGGTTTATACTTTTTCAATAGTAGATCTTCTGAAAGCAACCCTATACTTATTCATAATATCATAATATAATTTTATACAAAGTAACTCGGCTGAAACCATGTGATATATTTGAAGGAAATGATTTTCTGGGTATATAAAATAAACTGACAGGAGTGTGAATAATTTTCAGTCCAAAGACCTAAGTACTAAGCATGCTCATGAAGAATACAATTAGCAATACTAAACTTTCTGTATGTGCTGTTGCTGTTTTTAAATAAAGTCATAACTATATAGCTCTAGTTGGCCTGGAACTCAGTATGTACAGTGGGGTGGCTTTGAACTCATCCTGCCTCTTCCTCTGCAAGTTCTGGTATTGAAGTCATACATCATCATTACCTGCCCTACCCAGGTACTTTCTGTACCTTTGAGATGTGCAATAAACCTCTATTTATCATATTTATCCAAGTGAGGGCTGAGCATACAGTCATGAAGAAGCAGTTGTTGAATCCCTAGTTAAAAGTATGGAAATTCACTTTCAGGGGTTGGGGAAACAGTTTAAGCTAAAATATTAAAAGAGCAAAGTTAAAGCTGATATTTGCTGAGAGTCATGCAAGTTAGTGGGGTTGTAAAAAGGGTTAAATTTAAGATTTGGCTGTAAAGGCATATGGAATACAGAATAATTGCCTTGGCAATGAACAATCAGCTTTTTTGCTGTTTTATATTGTATGTAATGTCTGAAGATAAGCTTTATTTCTGAAAAGAAATTCTCATTGGGTATATAAATTTTAGTCAAGGTTACTAGTTTCATATTCTCTCAGTATTTCATTGTCTTCTTGCTTTCAATATTGCTGTTGAGAATTAACATGGCAAATATCATTATTTCTTTTAATTTTGAGTTATATTGAAGGAGACAAATTCAGAAAATCCTGAGACAAAGAAAGGCTCTTGTGTTAATATATTTAAAAAAATATTTTACAAGCTTGAAGAAAACTTCGAGTCTTAAACCTTGACAATGAAAACTTGCTTCTGATTTTTAACTCTGAATGTTCTTCACCAAGTTCTGAAAAATTCACAGGTTAAAAAGAAAATAAAGAATTTAACATAAATAAAATCATTCTTAGTTGGAAATATTTCTAGGAAATTGCAGCAATGAATACTGAGCCTCTCTGAAACAATTCACATAAAGCAGAAAAATATTCACCCAGATAGAAACATGAAAAAGACAAACTCACAATAAAAAAACAGAAGAGAGAACAAAAACAAAGAGAGAACAGAACAAACTATAAAAAGGAATAAATATAAAAACTCAGAGGCATTAAAATTTCAAAACCTTAATATTATGAAGTTTTGTTAGAGCAGAACATTCAAAGGCAGTTAGTGTGTTTAAATAAATAAAATAAAGAAATTAAAAATATTTACATGGAAAAGCAGACTTCTAAAGTTTCTGAATGTATTTGCACAAAAGCTTATATAATGGTAAAGTATGAACATATTAAAATATTAGATTAGATGCTTTTGAGTTAAAGAAAGAATTAACATGCTGAAATGGAAACCACACATGTACCTGTTATTCAAAAAAGGAAAAGTGATATAATTTTTTGAGAAAGAGTTCAGAGATAAAAGAATATCATATTGAAGTAACATATAGCTAACCAAAACCAAAAACAAAGAAAAATAAGCAAAGTTAAAAAGATAATATATAAAAAGTTGTAAAAAGACAACCAAGGTCAAGCTATCACATCATGAATATTTTTCAACTTTTATGCTTCAAAAATCATAAAAGCCAAAGTTATACCAGGTAACGTTATTACTAACTGAAAATCATCAAAGAAATTCTGATGAGCTTTTATAAAAGACTTTTAGATGTCATGTGACTTCTCAACAGCAATATTGAGAGCAAGATAGCAATGGGATACTGAGAGAACACAAAAATAGTAACCTTGCCTTAGATTTATATACCCAGGGAGAATATTTTTCAGAAACAAAGCTTATATGCAGACATTGCATACAAAATAAAACTGAGCAATTTGCTACCAGGAGACACTCATTAAAATCAATTCTATTTTTCCCATTGTGGTAAGAACACTTAATGTGAAATCTCTACTCTTTAACAATTTTTAAGTGCTCAACGGAGCTTTGTTAATTACAGGCACAGAGTTGTGTAGTAACTCAACTCACTCCTTTTGTTGACGAGAAGCTGAAATTTTATGCCCATTGGACAACAAACTCCATTCGCCCCACTGCAAGCAACACACCGCCTACCTTCTTTTTTTATACGCTTGACCCATCTGTATGACTTACTCAGGTGATAGCATGCTGTCATTGTTTTTTCCGTAACCGTATACATACATACATATATACATATATATATATATATATGTATGTATGTATACACACATATATGTGTATATATTTCAAGAAACAAGAAAATCAGAAGCCCCCAAAACATGTCAACCCTTCTGGGTTCATAGTGCCCAAAAGTCTGTACTTGACTATATTTGACATTTCTAAGAGTCATAATATCAAAGTAAACTCCCTGTTCCTCTGGCTTCTACATTCTTTTTATGAAGTCTCAGCCACATAGCTGTAAACTTGAGCTGAACAAGGAGGACATCAGTAGACCTGAGGGAATGCTCACAAAACCTCAATCATAGACAAAGTTCTACAGGCAACGAAAATAGTCTTTAGGAAAAAAAAGAAAACACAACTGGTTATCCAGTACCAAGCAGTCATCCCTGAAATCATGTACTACAAGTAACATTATACAGACCGAGCAGGTTATATTTGTGTATTTAGAAACAAACATAGATATACATATACACACAAAAACAAAACAACTAACAATTAAACAAAATAAGAACATAAATGTGAAAGAGGGAGCAATACATGATAGGAAATACAGGAGATGAAAGTAGGGGAAATGATGCCATTATATTGTAATTTAACAATATTTAAAAAATTAAAACCAATACATTTTGGTGAAAGGAACATTGCATGGCTTGTCCAAGCTTCAAGAAGAAGTAATGATCCAGGAGAACGGTCATGTGATCAAATCTAAGCACATGTTGACAAGATAAACCATAGTCTAACATTCTTGAGTGATTTTCAATATCAGAATGAAATTGCCCAGCAACATGCAGACTGAAAGGTGCTTATTGCATTTCAAGTGCATTGAAGCTAAATGTGTTGTTTGGGGAAGAGTGAGCTCTTACTACGTATTAGTTTCGAGATTGGAAATCTTAAACACTTCTTACATTAGCATTCTGAAATAAATTACAGAATGATGGAAGCAAAAAAAATGGGATGAGAAAAACAAGAAATAAAGAAATTAAAGACAGAACATTGTTTTTTTTAATGCATAATGATATGGTAGAAATGCTTTATCTCAAATGATTAAGCACATTAGAACAAAACCTAGCTATGTATTATTTTTGGTATTGGGCTATATATGTAAATATATAGACAGCTGAAAATAATACAAGATAGTTGCATAGACTGAAAAGTACATAAGCCAAGTTTTTTGTTATTTGAGTGGGAATAGTTAAATCTACAAATTATGTGTACACTTTAGCATAACTTTCTCCTCAGATACTGATAAAGTAAATAAGAGGTAAATATGGATTAAATAGCATAATAACAATTTTAAAATGCCTTCATATCAATACTGATAAAGAGCAAGAGATATATGGAGGAAGGTAAAAAGGAAAGAATTGAATCTAAAATGAATGTTAGATTTTATTAACTACAGACTAAATATTGTATTTACATATATGTAGTTAACTCATTACAACCAATTTTTAATGTAATTTGACATAGAAAACGCTGATGAAGATTATCATACTCTAGCACAGATACTAGATGTTTATGTTACAGAGATGATGCACCTTGGAACAGTTACAGAATCTTCAAAGCAGCACTCTCCATAATAACAAAACATAGCTTTAAAAAGGATAAAAACAATATAAGTAAACTTTCTTGTAAAAACAGTCAAATTGTGGTATGATTCTATAATGAGGCTTTACAGAATAATAGAAATTATTGTATTATAGCTACAGGTTGAGCAACATCGGCACATCTTAAAACTATAATATTGAGCTAACACAGCAACTCACAAAATAACAAATGTTGCATTATAAAAACATAAGCATGCACACAGAACAAAAATGTAGTATTGTAAACAAATAGTCACATGATGAGAGTACAAAGCAAAGCAGGAAAATACAAACATGGCTTTAGGAGACCTGGGGTTTTTTTTTTTTTTCTTTTTTTTTTTTTTTTTTGGTTTTGAGATTATAATTAAATTACATTTCTCCCTTTCTTTTCCTCTCTCCAAATCCTCTCAATATACCCTTCCTTGCTCGCTTTCAAACCTGTGGCCTCCTTTTTCACTAATTGTCATTGCATGCACATCTGTATATACATACATATTCCCAAATAGAATCTGTTTAATGTACATAATGCTGCATGCATATTTTCAAGGCTGACTATTTGACACTGGACAACTAACTGATGTGCTCTCCCCTGGGAAAGACCACTTCTCTTATGCCCAGCTCTTTCATGTTACCTACAGTTATTAGTATAGGGCTGGTGCTCATGGCATCTCTATGAACATAAGAGATGTCTCTTACTTACTCCGACTGAGTGAGCAAAAGAAAAAGACTGTGAACTAGACAGAGGCAAACAAGATCATCAAAGGAAATACTGCTCTTTTTGGTTCTCCAATGCTGCTATTAGGCTGTGCAGTTAGAGAGGCCTATAGAGTCAATATATTTCATGTCTTAGAGATGTCATAAATATTAGTTTGTTTCTCATCACTATTAAACAAAAAAATTTAAAAGGATATATATATATATATATATATATATATTCTTTTAAATATATATATATATATATATATATTAACAGAGCCTAAGAGGAAAAGATTATTTCAATGGATGTGAAAGCTACACAAAACCTGGAATGTTTTAAGGGCATGCTCTTTAGAGCAGAAATTCCCTCTGGGAGAATCACAAATGTCACTTACACTCCTTTGGGTGTTGCTTCAGCCAATTGCTACCTTCCTCTCTCCTGTTCCCTCCATCTCCTAACTCAATCCTAGTTTCATATGCCCAACTTGGTTTTTCTTGCTGTGATAAAACACCATGACCAAAAGGCTCTATTTGGCTTACTAGTTACAATCTATTGTTGAGGGAAAATGAAGAGAAAACTCAAGACATGAGAGTCCAGCTGAAAGCACGTAGAAATGCTGCTTACCAGCTTGCCCTTTCTTGTTTTCTCAGCTACCTTGCTTTCCTACAGAGGCCAGACCCTCCTGCCTAAGTTGTTCCATGTACAATGGCCTGGGCTCAGCTATCTTCCTTAGAAATTAAGAAAATGTCTCACCCTAATGGGGGAGCAGCCTTGCCAGGCCACAGAGGAGGACAATGCAGCCAGTCCTGATGAGACCTGATAAGCTAGGTCAGATGGAAAGGGAGGTGGACCTCCCCTATCATTGGACTGGGGGAGGAGCATAGGATAAGAAGGAGGGAGGGTGGGATTGGGAGGTAATGGGGGAGGGGGCTACAGATGGGATACAAAGTGAATAAAATGTAATTAATATAAAAAATAAAAATTTAATTAAAAATGCCTCATAGATATGATAACAGGTCAGTCTGACAGAGACAGTTCTTCAGTTGAGTTTCTTTCTTACCACGTGACTTCAGATTTGTGTCATGTTGACATCTAAAGCTGACTATGACCCTGCTTTTAACCCTTTAGCCAAATGCAGCATCACTGAGTCAGAGCCTCCTATTTTCCTCACCTTCTTCCTGTCCAGTCACTCCTGTACTAGACGAATTTTCCCTCCAGAAAAGTTTCTTGACATCAATTCTTCCTCAAACTTTTGATGAGTCTGTCCTTTCAATGCCTTTGTTTTCTTTTATTTATTTTTATTTATTACAATTTATTCACTTTGTATCCCAGCTATAGCCCCCTCTCTCATTCCCTCCCAATTACACCCATCCTCCCTTTCTCTACTCCTATACCCCTTCCACAGTCCACTGATAGGGGAGGTCCTCCTCCCCTTCCATCTGACCCTAGCCTATCAGGTCTCATCAGGAACTGGTTGCAATGTCTTCCTCTGTGTCCTGGTAAGGCTGCCCCTCCCTCCCACACACCTCAGGGGGAGGTGATCAAAGAGACAGACACTGAGTTCATGTCAGAGACAGTTCCTGTTCCCCTTACTAGGACACCTGCTTGGAGACTGAGCTGCCTTGGGCTCCATCTGTGCAGGGATGCTAGGTTATCTCCATGCATGGTCCTTGGTTGGTGTATCAGTCTCAGAAAAGACACTTGGCCTTTTCAAAGGTCTCAGAAAAAAAAACCTATGAGCTCCTTGTGGAGCTCCTGTCCCCTCCAGGTCTTGCAGGGTATTGAAGAAGATGCTCAGACTCATAACCAAACTTGGAGAAGAGCATAGGGAATCTTTGTTTTCATCATAAAGACAAATGCTTTAGCCGAACCTGTAAAGCCTGTACATCTGGTTCTAGTGTCTGTCTCTTCCTTTTCAAATACCCACATATTACTGTGCAACACAGGAACACTGGACTTTTGTGGCTACTAACAATGCCATGGTTCTCTCAAAGGGCCTGTGTAAATGCTAACCAGCCTCTGTTAATTCATGTGTGTCAACAATTTGTTTCCATGCCTCTTTTGCATACTTAATGATTGAGATTTTAAGAGGAATAGGAAGAATTAATACAGGCAAACAGATGAAAAGGTTAAAACTAAGTAGCGTCCATCACATACTACCAGAGGAAAGCATGTTAAGAAGCACGACAAGAAAGCAGACATAAAGAGCAAAATGAGAAGAGAGTTGAAAACATCTTTTGTTGTGATGAAATAAGAGAATTAAGCCACTGAAGAGCAAAAAAATTAGCAGGATTTCCATGATTGACATATTCTGTTCCCAGCCTGACATTTCTGTATCTTCCAGTCAATGCTTTCTGAAATATATTCTCCCCTATATTTACCTAGTGAAATTTGCTTGTCCCTCCCTTCCTGCTTTTGCGCTGTTTCCAGAATGTGTTCCCTTCTCCTCATGACAGATCATAGGACTCCACGTCTCAGGAGTCTCCATTAATCACTCCCTTCTCCAATGAGCTATAACCATTCTTGACCCCAGGACACATTAAGAAGTATTTGTGGTCATGACACCAGTCAAGCAGGAGACAGACATTTTCAGTTATGCAGAGGAAGACAAAGTATTTACAAGCAAGTTTTGAAAGAATGTCCCAGATGACTTGGAAAGGAAACAGCTTTGTCAGAGCCATGAACACTCTGGTCAGGAGTCAGTATCACTTGAACACACTCAATACAACTCTAAATGTACCAGTGAACCTTCTGATCTACCCAGAGCACACACATGGGCCACAAATTTGTGCTCATCCTTCAAAAGTCCTTCCATAGAGACAAAAATTTGACAGTTTGACTACCCAAAGCATTAAAAGCTACCTATAAATTAATATGTGAGTATGAAAACTCTTAACTATCAGAATACATGCAGTTATGAACCCACAATGTCAATGTAACGCTGAAGAAAAGACTTAGGTAAAAAGCTGTGATAATCCTAATTGGCTCATATCGGAATTAGATAATGTAGTAGAAGTTATATAGCACAAACATCTTGAATCTGCCTACAAAGTGAAGCAGCTTGGTGGGGTATTGAACCCTAAAGGAAACAATCTATGCAATATTGTAGAGATAAGCTCTACTAAACTCCATGATCCTACTGTATCAAATTCTGACAATTTACAGTTTGAGGTTAAAATTTCAGCTGTGTGTATGTGCCCGCGCGCACGTGTGTATCAGTGATGACTTTAAAGTGAGAGATATACTAAAATTGTTAAAAAGTAGAGGGGACAGGAGAGAACTTGGGGGTGGTCTTGGGAGTAATGCAGGTGCATTGCTCCTTTGTGAAGTTCCCCAAATATCTTTTAAGTGTTAATTTTTGGGGGTTAGTTTATATCCTAATTATAATATCTTTTGTACCTGGAGTGCCCCAGATATCAGAGTCTAGCAACACTGAGGGCTTGTTTAATCAGTTTTCAGCTTTGGAAGACTGGAACCCACCCTCTCATAGAATAGGAAACATCTGAGCGTTCACTAGAGCGGTACCTTCTGACCAGTGTTGAGTCAGCGGTCTCAGTGCTACTTCATAACTAGGACTTTCTTCACTATTGTCCTTCAAGGTATCATCCTTAGACTATTTTTTTCTAACCATTTATTAACCAAAATTTATTGACACAATGTATTTTATATCTACTTTTATGCTATATGTCTATTTGTGTTTCATATACAAACATAAGCATAGCTTTCAACTTAATTCAATGGTGAGTATAAGTTTTAAGGTAAAAGATATAAACTAAAAATTGAAAAGTATATTACCATTTAACAAATTTATGCTATATTTGCTAACTAACTTATTTGGCTACATTAAATTATATATACATATATCTTACTTTTCAGTGAAGACATCAGCCATTTTCTGTTAAAATAACAAAGATGGATGAAAAGTTTTGTTATGATCTTTCCCTAAGATATATATTCAAATTTAGAAAATGCAGACATATATATATATAATAAGAAATTAACTTTGGGCTCAAAATTATCTAATCACTGCTTTTAGCATAAATTCATACTGACAGGTAGGCTAAAAGCGTTGCTTATTGTGTTTTCATTTTGCTTATCTTTCCAATACGTCTACCTATATTAAGGGATTGCTTTATAGAAAAAAAAAAAAGAACAATGCTCATGACAACACATACTGGTGCTGGCTTAGCAAGAATCAGGCTGATTCAGGAATCCAGTCTCTATCCGGGAAAGATATTGGTAAAGGATTTACAATATAAGGACATTTATCCAAGTCTTGAGGCTCCACATTTGGAGGAAGGATAGGAGAAATTAGGCCTGCAAACCAAAGTCATCCACCTTCTGATGAGTTTATAACTGCCTGTGTAAAGGATTATGGATAGAAATAAAATGGCATTTTTTATGTCACAAGTATATGAAATCCATATATAAATAAATATATGTATACATATCTATATATCTATATATATAGATAGATATCTTTATTGGACTACAGCAACCACATTTGGCTATTTATTGTCTTCTATCTTATATTTCATATATTCAGAGCATTCAGTTTTATACCAAAATATATCTGATGAACCCCCTGTAAGAGTCATTAGTGCCTTAAATGTTTTTTGAAGTGCTTTTATAACTAGTACCACAATCATATTCGACCACAAAATCTTTCATATGTCCTTAAAAATAGCCAGATGGTGGAAAAGTTTCATGAGTCCTATTATATAAATAAAGCTTTAATGGGTGTATTTGTTGCTTTTCTTTTGCTGTTATTAAATACCATGACGAAAGGCACTTTGGGAATAAAGAGTTTATTTTGGCTTATGGTTCCTGAGAGATGAGTCTGTTCCCTGTTGGGAGTTGTTCATGTCAGTGTTTGTCACACAAGGCCAGTTTTGAAGGTGGGGCTCTTCAAACATTATTTCTGAAAAGTCGTGGTTGACAGGGCATGATTATGGGCTTCCTCTTACCATCTCAGTTATTTATCCAGCCATTTGCCCGGAACCAGCTCATCAGCAAGCAGCAGGCCAGGCAGTAAGAGTAAGAAGGTGGGAGATAACCTTTTAACCTCAAGCAGGAAACAGAGAGAGAAACCAGAAACAGGGTGAAACTGAACATGCTTAAATCTCACCCCCAGTTCTATGCTTCCTCCAGCAGGGCCGAACCACCTCAACATCCCAAACAGTGCCACCAATTGGAAAACAAGTGTTCAAATATCTGAACCTATAGGGACATTTCTCATTCAGCATACCACATTTGGTATAACTGCAATCATTTAGAATTTCAGTGCTTATATTTTCGCCATAAAATATTATTATATTTTGGAGAATATTGTTAAGTAAAAAACTTCAGTTGTTTGTGTAAGTAATTTGAAATTTTGTTTTGAATTTTGAGTTTTATGCATTTAACGACTATAAATGAAACTATTAAAACGGAAAAGGAAAGCTCAAATTTTATTTTCAAGAGTTTAATCAATTTCTCAAGAGTAAAATCAATAAATCATGTAATGTATGTAATAGGGAAAGATCAGAACAAATAAACACTTTCCATTCATCTTTTTATTTATTTTAATAAGTACAATAACATAAAATGATAATTCTGAATTGGCAAACTTTATCATGTCCTCAGAGTAAAATTGAAACACTCGGTTTAAACAACTGAGTGTTAGCTCTCTGTAAGAAGTCACAGTTAAAACACTATTCTGAAATTAAGCACGAGCTAGAAAACTTGGTCATTCTGGTACTTTTTGTCCTCCTGTCATCTTCTGAACAGTAGCATTAGTAAAATGGACTGACTAGTGTTATGCAACAATTAAAAGGTACATGAAAATTAACACAGTATTGAGGGCTGAGGTTGGTGGAGGCAAAGCAGAGGAGCAAGATTAGGGCTGCACAGCAGCCTATAGGAACTATTGGAAGTTGTCTGCACCAGGGTTTGTTACACAGGCTCAATTTAAAGTTGGGGTTCTTTGAACCTGATTTCAGGAAAGTCACTGTTGACATAGTATGTGTTAGGACAATGAAATGATGATGTGCACAGATTTTACATGAAAGAGGTTTATTGGATGGAGATGAAGAGAGAGAGAAGGAGAGAGTGAGACATGATAGGCGAAAGGGCTGGGGCACCACAATAGAGAAAGGGGGGAGAGCAAGAGAGCAAGAGAGTAAGACGGCAAGAAGGCAAGGGGGTGACAAGGTGGTGCATTGGTCCTTTTTTAATTTTTTTAATTTTTATCATTTATTACAATGTATTCATTGGTGGTCCAAGATGGCAGCCAAAAGCACGCATCATATCTGAGGAGCACAGGATCCGAAACTCCAAAATTGTTGAGTGGACGGACAGCTGAAGCCAGAACATCCACATTGAGGCTTCCTGAGCAAGAGGAAACAACCCGTGAGCTGGGACAGTTTGGATCCAGGTCACCTGTGATGTCTCCGGGGACTGAGAGTGGCAAATATTAAACCCCCTTGCACTTTCCCTTGCCCCAAGCATGGCTCTCCCTGCTTGGCTGTGGCCGCAGTGGTTTCCCCAAGCAGGAGCCATGAAAAGATGAAATCTAAGAATAATAGGAATAGACAAAAAAGAAGATTCCAGACTCCAAGGTTCATAAAATGCTTTCAAGAAAATCATAGAAGAAAATTTTCCCAACTTAAAGAAAGAGATGTCTGCTCAGATGCTGAGCCTGATGGCCAACTGCCGGGCAGAGTGAATGGAATTTTATGTAAGAAGTGGGAAATAGCAAGAGCTGGAGAGGACAGGAACTCCACAAGGAGAGCAACAGAACAAGAAAATTTGAACACAGGCAACTTCCCAGAGACTCATATTCCAACCAAGGACTATTCATGGAGATAACCTAGAACCCCTGCACAGATGTAGCCCATGGCAGTTCAGTGTCCAAGTGGGTTACATAGTAATGGGAAGAGGGACTGCCTCCGACATAATATGATTGGCCTGCTCTTTGATCACCTCCCTCTGAGGGGGGAGCAGCCTTACCAGGCCACAGAAGATGACAATGCAGCTACTTCTGATGAGAACTGATAGACTAAGATCAGAAAGAAGGAGAGGAGGACCTCCCCTATCAGTGGTATTGGGGAGGGGCATGCATGCAGAAAGGGGAGGGAGGGTGGGATCGGGAGGGGAGGAGGAAGGGGCTATGGGGAGGATATAAAATGAATAAAGTGTAATTAATAAAAGTTAAATAAAAAATGTCAATAAAAAAAAAGAAAGAGATGTCCATAAACTTACAAGAGGCCTTAAGAACATCAAGTAAACTGGACCAGAAAAGAAACTCCTCAAGGCACATAATAGTCAAAACACTAAACCTATAGAACAACAACAACAAAAATATTAAAAGCAGCAAGAGAACAAGGCCAAGTAACACATAAAGGTAGAACTATCAGAAGTGATTCTGAATCAATAGACTTCTCAACAGAAACTATGAAAACCAGAAGGGCCTGGGCAGATGTCATGCAGACTAAGAGACCACAAATGGCAATCCACTACTATACCCAGCAAAATTTTCAATCAACATAGATGGAGAAAACAAAATAATCCATGACAAAACAAAACTAAACACAACTAAACAAAACAATATCTACACAGCAACCCAGCCCTACAGAAGATGCTAGAAGGATAACTCCAGTACAATGAAATCAACTACACTCAAGAAAACACACTATTTGATAACTTCGGAAGAAAAAATTTAAAACAAAACAAGCATTGAAACACAGTAACACCATCAACTCCGCAATAAAAGGTACTAACATTCATTGGTCACTATTACCTATCAACATCAACGGACTCAACTCTTCAATAAAAAGACACAGACCAATAGAATGGTTGCTTAAACAGGATCTAACATTCTGCTGCATCCAAGAAACACATCTCTGCAACAAATATAAACACTACCTCAGAATAAAGGGCTGGAAAAAATTTTTCAAGCAAATGGACCCAGAAAACAAACTGGGGTAGCTATCCTAATATCTAATAAAATAGACTTTCAACCAAATTAATACAAAAAAAGATGAGGAGAGGCACTTCATTCTCATCAAAGGAAAAATCCACCAGGAGGACATCACAATTCTGAACATCTAGACCCCAAATACAAGAGCACCTACATTCGTAAATGAAACATTATTAAAGCTTAAATTGCACATGAATCACAGCACGTGACTACACCAAGGGACACTTTCACCAACGGACAGATCATATATACAGAGGATAAATAGGGAAATAATGGCACAGAGGTCCTAAATCAAATGGACCTAATAGATATCTACAGAACTTTTCATCAAAATTCAAAAGAGTATATCTTCTTTTCAGCACCCCACGGAACCTTCTCAAAAAATTGACCATATAGTTGGGCACAAAGCAAGCCTCAACAGATACAAAAAGATCAAAATAATCCCTTGTATCCTATCAGACCACCATGCCCTAAAACTTGACCTCAACAACAACAGAAATAATAAAAAGCCTACATACACATGGAAACTAAACAACTCTCTACTCAATGACAGTTTGGTCAGGGAAGACATGAAAAAGAAATTGGAGACTTCCTAAAATTCAATGAAAATGAAGACACAACTTACCCAATCTTAAGGGCACAGTGAAAGCAGAGTTAAGAATAAAGTTCATAGCATTAAGTGCTTCCAGAAAGAAGTTTGAAACATCTTATACAAGCAACTTAATGGCACACCTAAAAGCCCTATTAAAAAAAGAAGCAGTCTTCTTCCAATGTCCACCCCATTTGTCTCTCTGAGTAAGGATTGATCATCTTACCCAGGGTCCTCCTTCTTGCTTAGCTTCTTTAGGTGTACCGGTTTTTGTAGGTTTATCCTATATTACATATCCATTTATAAGTGAGTATATACTGTGTGTGTCTTTCTGCTTCTGGGATACCTCATTCAGGATGATCTTTTCTAGATCCCACCATTTGCTTGCAAATTTCATGATTCCCTTGTTTTTAATAGCTAAGTAGTATTCCACTGTGTAGATGTACCATAATTTCTATATCAGGAAACAGGACAGGAGCCTACCACAGAGGGCCTCTGAAAGACTAACCAGCAGTGTATCAAAGCAGATGCTGAGACTCATAACCAAACTTCGGGCAGAGTACGTGGAATCTTATAAAAGAAAGGAGAGACAGTAAGACCTGGAGAGGACAGGAGCTCCACAAGGATAGCAACAGAACCAAAATATCTGGGCTCAGGGGTCTTCTGAGACTGATACTCCAACCAAGGTCCATTCATGGATATAACCTAAAACTCCTGCTCAGATGCAGCCCATGGCAGCTCAATATCCAAGTGGGTACCCTAGTATGGGGAACAGAGACTGTCTCTGACCTGAACTCAGTGGCTGGCTCTTTGACTACCTCCCCCTGAGAGGAAGCAGCCTTTCCATACTATAGAAGAAAACAATGCAGACAGTCCTGATGAGATCTGATAAGCTAGGGTCAGATGGAAGGGGAGGAGGACCTCCCCTATCAGTGGACTTGGAGAGCAGCTTGGGAGGAGATGAGAGAGGGACAGTGAGATTGAGAGGAAATGTGGAAAGGGGCTACAGCTGGAATACAAAGTGAATATACTATAATTAATATGAAAAATTAATTAAAATAGAAGCAGACATACCCAAGAGGGGTAGATGATTGGAAATAATAAAACTCAGAGCTCAAATCAATGAATTAGAAACAAAGGAAACAATTCAAAGAATCAATGAAACCAAAAGCTGGTTCCTTAAGAAAATTAACAAGATAGACAAATCATTAGCCAAACAAACTAAAAGGCAGAAAGAAACTAACCAAATCAGCAAAATCAAAAACAAAAAGGGGGACATAACCACAGACACTGAGGAAATGCAAACAATCATTTGGTCTTACTACTAAAAAACTATATGCCACAAGATTTGAAAATCTAAATGAAACGGACAATTTCCTTGATAGATTTCATTTACCAAAATTAAATCAAGATCAGGTAAATAGATTGAATAATCTTATATTCCTCCAAGGAAATAGAAGCAGTCATCAAAAGTTTCCCTTCCAAAAAAGGCCCAGGGCCAGAGGGTTTCAGCACAGAATTCTACCAGAACTTCAGAGAAGAGCTAACTCCAATTCTCTTCAAGCTATTCCACAAAATAGAAACAGAAGGAACATTACCAAACTCATTCTATGAAGACACAGTAACCTTGATACATAAACCACACAAAGACTCAACAACAACAACAACAAAAAGAACTTCAGACCTATCTCTCTTAGGAACATTGATTCAAAAGTACTCAATAAAATACTTGCAGAATGAATCCAAGAACACATGAAAGATATCATCCACCATGACCAAGTAGGCTTCATCCCACACATGCAGGGGTGGTTCAATATATGCAAATCCATCAATATAATCCACCATATAAAGCAACTGAAGGGGGAAAACCACATAATCATCTCCTTAGATGCTGAAAGAGCATTTGACAAAATCCAACACCCATTCATGTTTAAAGTCTTGGAGAGATCAGAGATACAAGGCACATATCTAAACAGAGTAAAGACAATATACAGCAAGGCTATAGTCAACATCAAACTAAATGGAGAAAAACTTAAATCAATCCCACTGAAATCAGGGACAAGGCAAGGCTGCCCACTCTCTCCATATCTCTTCAACATAGTACTTGAAGTCCTAAAAGAGCAATAAGACAACAAAATACAGATCAGAAAGGAAGAAGTCAAAGTATTACTATTTGCAGGTGATATGATAGTATACATGAATGACCCCCAACATTCAACCAGAGAACTCTTTCAGGTGATAAACACCTTCAGCAAAATGGCTGGATGCAAAATTAACTCAAAAAAAAAAAAAAAAGAAAAAGAAAAAGAAAAATCAGTAGCTCTTCTGTATATGAAAGACAAAAGAACTGAGAAAGAAATTAGGGAAACAACACCCTTCACAATAGCCACTAATAACATAAAGTACTTGCTGTGACTCTAGCCAAGCAAGTGAAAGACCTATTTGAAACATTTCAAGTCTCTGAAGAAGGAAATTGAAGAAGATATCAAAGTTGGAAAGATCCCCCATACTCATGGAACTGTAGGATTAACATAGTGAAAATGGCCATCCTACCAAAAACAATCTTCAGATTCAATGCAATTCCCATAAAATTACCAACACAATTCTTTACAGACCTTGAAAGAACAATTCTCAATTTCATATGGAAAAAACAAAAAACCCAGAATTGCTAAAACAATCCTCTACAATAAAAGATCTTCTGGAGGTATCTCCATCCCTGATCTCAAGCTGTACTAAAGAACAATAGTAATAAAGACTGCATGGTACTAGAATAGAAACAGAATGGTGGATCAATGGAATCAAATAGAAGACCCAAAAGTCTGCTGATATTTCATTTTTTACAAAGAAGCCAAAACAGTACAATGGAAAAAAGAGAGCATCTTCAACAAATGGTGCTTGTCTAACTGGATGTCTACAAGTAGAAAATGCAAATAGATATATATTTATCACCCAGCACAAATCTAAAGTCTGAGTGGATCAAAGACCTCAACATAAAAGCAGATACACTAAACCTGTTAGAAAAAAAAGTGGGGAAGAGCCCTGAACTCATTGACACAGGAGACAACTTCCTGAACAGAACACCAGAAGCACAGGCTATAACATTAGTAATCAATAAATGGGACCTAATGAAACTGAAAACCTTCTGTAAAGCAAAGGACACTGTTGTCAAAGCAAAATGACAGCCTACAGACTGGGACAGGATCTTCATCAACCCTGTATGTGACAGAAGGCTGATATCCAGCATATATACAGAACTAAAGAAGTTAAAAAGCAGCAAGCCAAGTAATCCAATTAAAAAATTGGGTACAGAGCTAAACAGAGAATTCTCTGTAGAAGAATATAGAATGGCAGAGAAACACTTAAAGAAATGCTCAACGTCCTTAGCCATCAGGGAGATGCAAGTCAAAACAACCCTGAGATTGCACCTTATAGCCATCAGAATGACCAAGATCAAAAACTCAAGTGACAACACATGCTAGAGAGGATGTGGAGAAAGGGAAAACTCTTCCATTGCTGGTGGGAATGTAAACTTGTACAACCACTTTGGAACTCAATCTGGTGCTTTCTCAGACAATTAGGAATAGAGCTTCCTCAAGATCCAGCAATACCACTCCTAGGTATATATCCAAAATATGTTCAACTACACAACAAGGACAATTGCTCAACCATGTTTGTAGCAGCTTTATGGATACAGAGATTATGGTACATTTACACAATGGAACACTACTCAGCTATTAAAAACAAGGAAATCATGAAAAGTGCAGGCAAATGGTGGGAACTAGAAAAAATCATCATTAGTGAGGTTTATACTCACTTATAAGTGGATATTAGACACGTAATATATAATAAACATACTAAAATCTGGACACCTAAAGAAGATAAGCATGAAGGAGGACTCTGGGTAAGATGATCAATGCTCACTCAGAAAGGCAAATGGGATGGACATCAGAAGAGGGAGAAAACGGGAACCAGGACAGGAGCCTATCACAGAGGGCCTTTGAAAGACTCTAACGAAAAGGTATCAAAGCAGATGCTGAGACCCATAGTCAAATTATTTGGGCAGAATGCAAGAAATCTTATGAAATAAGGGGGAGATAGAAAGACCTGGAAGGGACTGGAACCAGACCAGGAAAGAACAAAGCCAAAAACCCTTTTCACAAGTGACCTTTCTGAGACTGAGACTGATACTCCAACCATGCATGGAGATAACCTAGAACCCTACACAGTCCATGGCAGCTCAGTCTCCAAGTGGGTTCCCTAGAAATGAGAACAGGGACTGTTTCTGACATGAACTGCCATGAGAGAGGGAGGGAAGAAGGGATTGGGAGTGGGTGAGGTTGGGGGTTACAGCAGGGATACAAAGTGAATAAACTTTATTTATTTATAAATAGTAATTTATAATAGAAATTATAAAAAGTAAATAAATAGAAATTTATAAAAAGTAATTTATAAATTTATAAAAATTTATAAAAAGTAAATTAAATACTTTCATTTATAAACAATAAATTAATTAAAAGAGATATGAATAAACAATTTATTCAATTTGTATCCCATCTGTGTCTCCCTCTCTCAGCTCCTCCCAATCCCACCCTTCCTCCTTTTTCTCCCCCTATGTCCCTTCCCTTCTCCACTGACAGATGAATCTTTCCTCCCCTTTCATTTGACCCTAGCCTATCAGGTCTCATTAGGACTGGTTGCATTATCTTCCTCTGTGGCCTGGCAAGGCTGCACCCCCCAGGGGGGGGTGATCATTCCATTCCAGCCTTTTGTTAATAATAAGTGATTAATGGACATAGATTCTCTTCTGGCTGCTTCCTGCTGACACTGGGGGCGTGTGTAGGAGGTTAAAAGGCTGAAATGCTGGTCAAGTCTAGGAAGAACAGGCTGTTGATACTGTCCAGGGTCTATGAGAACATCCCTGGCTGGGAGGGAAAGTGCTGGTCCAGCTGGAGTGAAGTCTGTGAGGTCAGACTGGGACACAGGTGGCAACCGCTTTGGCACTGTCATGGGTGTAGGAAACGCCTTGGTCTTGCAGGATACTGAAACATACATAGGCAGAAGACAAAGTTTAAGTAAGTTATGGAGAAAATCCCTTTAGGTGTATATTTAAAGCTTTTGGGAGAGCAAACATAGATGGAAGGTTTGGATCAATGAGACTTGAACATGGGAATCTCCATTTACCTGAGGGAACCTCCATTTATGCAATCACTGGCAGTAATTAAAAAGGCTTTGCTTTGGATCTGTCATCTAAGAAAATTGAGGCCAAGTTTGGTTACAGAGGTGTGTATGATTAGAGGCCCTTAAAGTGGGCACGAGGTGTAGAAATCTGAAATTCTCCATAAGACATCCCAGAGGAGAATCTGGAGGAATGGACGAATGGACTATTTCCATTGGGCAGGGAGGAGTCAGTGACCTGTGAAGGCATCCCAGGATCAAGGTTTGACTCAGTAGATCGACACAATCTGTTCCAACAGCTCGTCAGCATTGGCCAGAGACCAAGGGCACAGTTACCCATAGCAGATATGGTTTACCTAGAACTAGGATTTTCATAGACGAGTGAGAGGAGGAGGGAGAGAGACCGTACCAGCAGAGGGAAAATCTTACCCACGGGAGAAGACAGTCCTAGATGAAGGGTTTGGATATAGGTTGGCTGAAGCAGTAGGAAGCATTTGCGCCAACCAGAAGTGAAGGCTCACCAAATGGTTGGTGTTGGGTGTACAAATATAGCAATAGGTAGCCAGGAATTGATATCAACCAGAAGGGAGGACTCACTAATCAGCTGGTGTTGGATGTAGGAGCTTAGCAATCAAGTAGTCAGGAAAAGGAAGTCCCTAAACCATGGAAAGGGGAGGAATCCCACCCTCTGAGATAGGTAATAGGTTCAATACTTATCTGGAGCCCAACTGACCTGAGAGATGGATTCAGGTGGATTTCCTGCAGCTTACAGGAATTGCTTTTAAGTTTCACAAAGGACATAAAATAGCATCATAATTGTAATGTGCAGTGAAATATACGTTATGGAAAAAGGCAGTAGACATACACATTTGTGTTAACATATAAGCATTCTTTAAGGTAATATCTTAAAAGGCAGAAGCCTTTCATGAAGTAGAAGGGACAAAAGTTCACCTGATTTTAACCTTTAGTATGATTACACATTATGGAGATTTAAAATCTTGAGCTTAGAACCATGCTAGTGGGTGGTACAGTGGAATGTTTTTTATTAGAGTTAGATTAATAAATCAGAGCTCTATTGATAAAGGTCAAAGCTCTGGACAGTCAATATAACAGTAGCATAGCAACAGGAGGAAATATTAAGTATTTTTACCTATATAGGATACCTTAAATCACCTTAGACCTTGCAACTTTTATAACCTGCATTTACCAACTTTAAAACACTTTCTTAGACCCTCAAACATCTATAACTAACATTTACCAACCTTAAAAAACTTTCTTAGACCCCCCAAACAACATTTTTTAGGCCTTTGTACCTAGTTATTTACCATGAGACCTAGGTGAGACTGCTATGAACATTTATTGTCCTTTAGCTAAAGGGATGGTATAAGGTTACATCTGAGGCCTGTTTCTTGAGTCTGGTAACAAGGCATATTGTGTCTAGGACTGACAATAGCAACTCTAGGACTGAGGCTTAAGGCCTAGTCTCCTGCATCTGAAGAGAAATTAGAAGGCATCTGAAGTCTCCCAAGGCAGAAGTTGGCAATATGTCTGTACAGCCCAAGTGTGAGGCCAAAACAGACCTACAATGTAATCCTGGGCTAGGTGATGGTGGTAGAGGTCGCTGAATATAGAAACCATTCGTCTTCCGCCAGGCCAAGGAGCCCGAGGGCTGGTAGTGTCTGTGGCTCTTGTGTTGGTTGAGCCTCCATGGCTGGGCACAGAGGTACGGGCATTTTGACTTCCAAATGCCAGTCTGGCAGCAGGCAATGTGTAGCTTGTTGAGGCAGCCGTGGTACCAGCGTCCCTTTTGTGTGCATTTGAAACAGCCGCCTGGCAGAGATGACTTTAGGCTCTTCCCTGGCAGGATGGGGCATTGCAGACCTCTTGTTTTCTGTGTGAGAATGCCAAAAGCTTCAGAGCAGCAGCCAAGGTCTGGAGCATAGTTTTTGCTGTAGATGAGCCTATCGGGAAGGCTCTTCCCTTATTATTTTTACCAATTCCTGTATGGTGACTCGGGGACCATCCTCAGCTGTTTAATTAAGTAAGCAGTGAGATGGTGTCTGCATCTGTAGGACTATAAATATATTTTTGAGCATGTTAAAGGACTTGATCATCTATGAGATGACTGGCTATTAACTTGCATTTGTTAAGCATTAAATATTAGGACTTTAGGTTTTGTCCCTGTTAAGTTGGAGCCTTAAAAGTCATAAATATAGTCCATTAAAGTGAGAGCATAACAGTTTTCTGTGTGATTTAGTATATAAAAATTTAATAGCTTATAAAAGTCTAAGGCTATGCTATAGATTAATAATACTACCATTTTTATAAAATAAGAACAAGCATATTTTAACCTTTTGATAGTGAAGATATAGCACAATGATCAAGTTTTAACATAAATAAATGTTCCTAAAATTAATAGATCTTTATTTATAGTATTGGTTAAAACTTGTATGTAGTAACCTCTGAGTTATGAGTTTTAAAACCAACAATATAGTAGATCAATATAAAGCAATTTTAAAATTACATTTGAATTTATTATAGCAAACCTACTAGCCAGAAAGCCTAGTGGTGAATCTGGATCATAGGCAGGAGAAACCGTATTTATTAATTTAGGAATGATAAAGACATAGGCAGTTAGGTGTACACTTTAAATTAACTTAATTTGAACAGACCTTTATAATGTTGAAATTTTAGCATCATATAAAAATTATTTTGAACCATGGTTGAATCATGTAAATTGTAAAATGTAACTTTGAATTTTTATAAAAATCCATACCAACTTAAAATGACTTATTGCTGTCCTAGTCTAAAAGGAGATAAAATAAACATATCATTAATTATGATTAAAATTGTTCATACCACGTGGTCACCTTAAAGTTTACAGTTTATTTTTTTTTAAAGATTTTTTTGAGAATATAAAAAGAAATCAGAGTATATTTAGTGAGATAGCAGGCAGAGAGAAACAGATAAGACTTTGAGAAAAGAGAAATAGGGAATTGTTTTTTACTTCATGGGTCGTTCTTAGTGTTACTGGATATTAGACATTTGAGTAGGGAAAATATAGGTGTAGAAGCCAGAGGTTTCCCTAAGAGGAGAGACTGAGGAAGCCTTTCCTGCAAAAGAGAAAGGGGAAATGGAAATAGACCAGGCAGCTAATAGTTCATCAACCAAACAGCACGGCAGGTCATGGGCTTAGCCCGGCTCAGCCCGAGAACCTCAGTGCCTGGTTCCAGGGCTTTATCAGCAGTAAGGCCGAGTTCTCATAGAGGGAATCTCATCCACGGGAAAGGATAGGAGCAGATAGGCAGCTTTGGAATGGAGGTAGGAAAGGGCACAGTGACCTTTTAGGGTCTACAAGAGACTGCAGTTTTGCAGCTCCCAAAAACAGTAGGACAGAAATAAAGTAGCAAAAGCAGCTGATAATGGGGAAAGACACAGGTTTTTGTTGTTGTTGTTTGTTTTTTATAATCAAGATGGCTGCCAATCATGTGACTACCCTTGATTGCCCTAAGTTAAGATGGTGGTGAAACCACATTCTTGCCCTTAGTGGAGATGGCAGTGAAGCAGTGGCTTCACCCTCCTTATCCCAAAAGCAACATGGTGGCTTACCACGTGCTGTAAGTGGCCATAGAGGCATGGTGAGCATAGCTTGCTGGTGGGATGGCTGGTTCTGCATGGCTCGGCTGATCAGGAGTCTGCACAGCTGAAAACCCTCCTCTGCAATCCAGCCTCTTGCAGCAAACATTCCGTGGGAGATTTCAAACTTCGCCTGTGGGGCCTGAGGCAGCAGCACCATCTAAAGCCATCTGTGTGTGTGCAGAGTCCCCAACAATTGCTTACCTGACAGCAACAGTGTAGAGGCAGGCTGTGTCTGTGTACAAAGCGGCAGTTTCAGTGTCTGGCATGAGCATTTTGCTTTCCCCAACTTCATTCTGGCACAGCATGAGTGTCCATTCTGTCCCAGGTGCTCAGAGCACATGTCTGGAAGCCAAGTCTGAGTAATTTTGAACAGAGGGACAGGTGTGCTATAACAACAGGGCAGTTGAGAGAAAGTATAGGTTTTGAGGCATATGTGGTTAAGTGGTGGTTAGGGACAGCAGAAGAAAAATCTGTTGCAGGCATCATGGTCCAGTTAACGGTTTTTGGTGTGACCAGACCAGGGGCTGCCAGGAGAGCCCTTCCCAACTGGCGCACCAATGTTAGGACCAATGAAATGATGATGCGCACAGAATTTATATGAAAGAGGTTTATTGGATGGAGATGAAAAGAGAGAGAGGAGAGAGTGAGAGGACCATCCCAACAGAGAAAGGGGAGAGAGCAGGAGAGAGAGAGATTAAGAGGGCAAGAGGGCAAGAGATCGACAAAGTGGTGGGTTGATCCTTTCAAGGAGGAACTTAACCACACCTGCCAGGTGTGGCTTTGGCAAGAAACACATGATGACATCATAGGTTGCTAGGAAACCCAGAAGCAGACTGCCTAAATACTAACAGTATGTATATGAATTAACTGGTTAATTGCCATAAATCTCAGGGACTGAGCTGCCTTCTTTTGAGGATGAGTAAAATGCTTATTATGCTAATTTATCCTGTTGAATGGTAGAACTCCATCAACTCTGCAGTAGAGATGGGACAAATGGCCAATCCTTGGTCCTCTTCTTTTCCACCTGTTCAGTCCTTCCATGATCTCTTAAGTCCAAATCAATAAATCTGCAACTTTGATTTTTTAATATTTTTTTTATTTTTTAATTTGTTATAATTTATTCACTTTGTATCCCAGCTGTAGCCTCCTCCCTTGTCCACTCCCATTCCTGCCCTCCCTCCCTCTTCTCCTCCCATGCCCCTTCCCTAGTCCACTGATAGGCAAGGTCCTCTTCCCCTTCCATCTGACCCTAGCCTATCAGTTCTCATCAAGACTGGCTACATTGTCTTCCTCTGTCGCCTAGTAAGGCTGTCATGTGCCCCCTTATGGGGAGGTGATCAAAGAGCAGGCCCCAGAGTTCATGGCAGAGACAGTCCCTATTCCCTTACTAGGGTACCCACTTGGACACTGAGATGTTATGGGTTACATCTGAGCAGGGATTCTAGGTTATCTCCATGAATGGTCCTTCGTTGGAGTATCAGTCTCAGAAAAGACCCCTGTGCCCTGATTTTTTGGTTCTGTTGCTCTCCTTGTGGAGCTGCTGTCCCCTCCAGGTCTTTCTATATCCTCCTTCTTTCACAAGATTTCTTGCACTCTCACACTTTTAATCCCAGCACTTGGGAGGCAGAAGCAGGGGAATCTCTGTGAATTCGAGGCCAGACTGTTCTACAAAGCAAGTCCAGATCAGCCAAGGCTACACAGAGAAACCCTGTCTCATTAAAAAAAAAAATCCACTTGTAACTTTTTAATATATCCAGCATAGACCTACTTTAGGAATTGCAAGCATCCAACTCTCACTGCAGGTGTCTCTGCACTTAACAGTCACAAGGATCCTCTTTGAACCAGTCAAACTGAATTATTCCCGTGTCTAAAACCTGAAATCCTTACCCTATTCACTCACGTAGAAACTTGGTGCTTATAGTGGAATTCAAGACTCTTTAATGACTTCTTTCACAGTCCGTTTCATTGTTTTTATTAGATTTTTATTTACTTTCTACAACAAACTTCCTGCAGTAAACTACCTAAGTATCTTGGCTTAAAACAACGTAATTTTTCTTTCTCTGTAGAATGAGATCCATGACTGACTTGGGTCTCGCTGAACCAAAAGCAGGGATTTTTTTTTTCTTCCTGCTTTTAGAGGCTGCCCCTGTTCCTTGATTCAGGATTCCCTTATTCAACCTGCGGGTCGGTGTCACATCACAGGAATCTCCTCTTTTGCTTTAGAGGTTGATGTTTTTCTTGGCTCATCTGAATAAGTCACCGTCCCCATTTTATTTTATGGTTTGCTGTTTAGAAACCTCAGTCTCATGGACAGCCTCAAATTCCTTTTTGTCACACAATGTAACATACATGTGGGGACTAGGACATAGTCATTTGGGGGGAGGAGGTAGAATATTTGAATCACCTTTATCCTCATATTTTTTGTAGGTGAACCACATGCGTCCTAAGCACCCTGCCTGCAGCTTGCTTGCTGTTCCAATGATGTGTTACTTCCCATATTTTACTCATGACAATCTCTGTCATTTTCTTGGCATTTTACCTTAAGTTACAATCTACTTGGCCTAAACTCTATACGACTTATCCCATTCTAATTTATGTTTGGCTTACAAGGGTTTATTATCTGTCTTTTCTTGTGGTTGATAACTGTCTGTTTTATTGGCTTCATTTCCCCAGTTTGTAATATTGCTATTTACAGAGCTGCACTCAATCAATAACTAGTGAGCTGAATAGAGAGGTATTTTTAATGCTAGAAACCTTCAGTTATTCTGATATAAAGTGTAATTATGACATCATGATTATGAGGCTTGTGGCTACCCCGAAGCCAGGGAAGAAATGTCTGATTATTCTTGCCATGTACTGCGAATTTCTATTGAAAATATAATTGTGCATATTACAAGAGTTTAATTTATTAGACTCACCACCAGAGCAATTACTCAGCTTTGTAATTAAGTTGGGGCATGTATGCACTTGCTTTTGTGTTGCGCATAAATCACAGTCCACCAACTTAGCTGTTCAAGTCTCTTTCTGTTCCTCTTAACTCAAATTAATATCTGAGCGCAAGATAGTAACAGACCAAAGAAGTAGATAACCAAATATCCTTCTGCTTAGACATATTTCTGAGGTTTTATTCAGAGCCAAGACATTGCAGGGGGTGAAAAGAACATGATTTAGCCCTTCCTCTTGGTGTAACAGATGCGGTGGTGACCTCCCCTTTCCCCATCGCTTGGACTCTGTCTTGTCTTCTAGAGGGGGTCTTCTAGGAGTCAAAGATCTCTTGCGAGCCCCTAACCAAAGGCACCCCTTGAGAAAGAGACCTAGCCTTTGCCTTTGTTTCCCCGCCCCCTTTAGATCCAGAAAACTGACTCTTGGCTCCACATATGAAGCACATAGGAATCTCTGAGCGATCTGTGTGTATGGTTTTATAAATATCCTGTGTCTTCAAAACCTTTTTTGGGCATGAGGGCACATTTGACTCGCATGCAGAGCATCTATTTATGAGCTCATTGGGACCCACATACGGATTCTTTAAATGCACATTGATGTCTAGCATGTATTTTTCAAATGCATTTTACTATTTCTTTCTTTCATTCATTCTTTCATTCTTTCTTTCTTTTCTTTTCTTTCTTTCTTTCTCTTTCTCTCTTTCCTTCTGCCAAGGAGTTTTATTTATTTATTTTTAATTTATTCACTTTGTATCTGGATATTAGCCCCCTCCACCCCTTCTTTCCGGTTCCACCCTCCCTTTTGCTTCCCTTTTAGCCCCCTCCCCTAGTCCTCAGAAATGGGGGGCCCTCCTCCTCTACCAACTGACCCCAGCCTATCAGGTCTCATCAGGACTGCCTGCACCTTCTTCCTCTGTAGCCTGGGAAGGCCTCCCTGCCAGGGGAAAGGCATCTAAGAGTGGGCAACAGAATCCATGTCAGAGACAACCCCTGCTCCCCTTAGGAGGAACTCAGCTGCCTATTGGCTACATCTGAGCAAAGAATCTAGGTCCTGTCCATGCATGGTCCTTGGCTGCTGCATCAGTCTTCGCGGACACCCCTGCGCCCACATTTGCTGGCTCTGTTGGTCTCCTGTCCCTGTCCCCTACAGGTCCTTTTATCCTCCAACTCTTCAGTAAGACACCCTGTGCTCTGCCCCAAGTCTGGCTGTGAACCTCAGCATCTGCTTTGGTCCCTTGCTGGATGGAGTCTTTCAGAGGACATCATCTATGGTAGGCACCCAACCTGTGCCCTCTCTTCAAAACCTCTTCCTGTGTATATTCTATTTGCCCTCTGAGTGGGAATTAAGCAACCTCCTTAGTGTCCTCCTTGTTGCTTAGCTTCTTTAGGCCTACGGGTTGTAGTATGGTTATCTTGTTATATGGCTAACATCCGCTTATAAGTGTCTTTCTGGGTCAGGGTTACCTCACTCAGGATGAACTTTTCCAGGTCCATCCATTTGGCTGCAAATTTCATGATGTCCTTGTTTTCCATGGCTGAATAGCAAATTTAAGGTTCATAAAAAATTTTGAGGAGCGGTTGTCTTAGTTACTTTATACTGCTGTAATAAAATATCCTGACCTAAAGCAACTTGAGGAGAAAAATTTTATCTTACAACTGTCAGGTCAGACTCCACCACTTAGTGAAGTCAGAGAAGGAATGAGGGAAGAAACCTGGAGGATGCTTCTTAGGGGCTTGCTCAGAGGGCTTGCTTGACCCACTCAGGACGACTTGCTGGGGGCTGGCACCACCTGCTGTGGGTTGACCCTCCCACATCAATCATCACTAAAGAAAAGCTCACAGACTTTCCTGCTACTTTGTCTACTTCTTCTTGCCTGCTTGCCTTTTGTTAGAGGCATTTTCTCATCCAAATAACTCAACCAGCTTGTGTCAAATTGACAAAAAGACAACTGGGAGAAAAGTGAAGAGGTCTTTCTCTGCGTCTCCACCCTCGCATTCACATAGCCCCTCCCATCACCAAAATGATGCACCAGAGTTGTAGGAGTAGTATATTGACTGGTTAGTTGGGTTGGCTGGTTTGTTGGTTAGTTAACATTTTACATTGATATAGTGTTATCTCCCTAAATGTGTGATTTATAAGGCATTTCTATCTTGATATTGTGCACGCTTCAGGTTTTGAGAAACATTAATGCTGTGTATTTACCGTTATAGTATCACACACAAACATAGCAGTTTCACAGAATAAATAATTCTCTCTTCTATCATGGTAAGCGCGGATAATTTTATTTTCTCTATTAATTTTCATACAGTATATAGAATGTTCCTCTTTGAAAAAATATTGTCCTTTTTCAACCCATAATCTGCTCTTTTTTTTTACAAAATTTCTTATGTCTCAGTAATTATGTCCTTTTAGAAATTTTATCTATCTATCTATCTATCTATCTATCTATCTATCTATCTATCTATCTATCTATCTATTCACTTTGTATCCCAACTGTAGCCCCCTTCCTAGTCCCCTCCCAATGCCACTCTCCTTCCCTCTTTTCCTCCTATGTCCCTCCCTGAGTCCACTGATAGGGTAGGTCCTACTCCTCTTCCATCTGATCCTAGTTTATTAGGACTCATCGGGAGTGGCTGCATTGTCTTCCTCTGTGGCCTGGTAAGGCTGCTCCCCCTTTAGGGGGAGGTGATCAAAGAGCAGACCACTGAGTTCATGTCAGAGATAGTCCCTGTTCTCCTTACTAGGGAACCCACTTGGTAACTGAGCTGCCGTGGGCTACATCTGTTCTCTCCATGAATGGTCCTTGGTTGGAGTATCAGTCTCAGAAAAGATCCCTGAGCCCAGAGGTTTTTTGTTTTTTTATTTTTTCCCTCTCTCTCTCTCCTTGTGGCTCTCCTGTCCCCCTGTCCCCAATCACTCCAGGTCTTTCTATCTCCCCCTTCTGCTTTGATACCCTGCAGGGTAGAGTCTTTCAGAGTCCCTCTGTGGTAGGTTCCTGTCCTATTTTCTGTTTTCTCCCTCTTCCGATGTCCATCTGGTTAGCTTTTCTGAATGAGGATTGATCATCTTACCCAGGATCCTCCTGCTTGATTAGCTTCTTTAGGTGTACAGATGTTAGTATGATTATCCTATATTATATGTCTAATATCCACTTATAAATGAATATGTACCATGTATGTCTTTCTGCTTTTCGGTTACCTCACTCAGGATGATCTTTTCTAGTTCCTACCATTTGCTTGAAAATTTCATGATTTCCTTGTTTTTAATAGCTGAGTAAATTGTGTAAATGTACCACTATTTCTGTATCCACTCCTCCACTGAGGGACATCTGCATTGTTTCCAGCTTCTGGCTATTACAAATAGAGCTGCTTTGAACATAGTTGAACAAATGTCCTTGTACACTTGAGCATATTTGGGATATATGCCTAGGAGTGGTATAGCTGGATCTTGAGGAAGCAATATTCCCAATTTTCTGAGAAAGCACCAGATTGATTTCCGAAATGGTGTACAAGTTTGCATTCTACCAGCAATGGAGGAGGGTTCCCCTTTCCACACATCCTCTCCAGCATGTGTTATCACTTGAGTTTTTGATCTTAGCCATTCTCATGGGTGTAAGGTGAAATCTCAGGATCATTTTGATTTGCATTTCCCTGATAGCCATGGATGTTGAACATTTCTTTAAGTGGCACAGAAGACAACTTCCTCAACAGAACACCAACAGCACAGGCTCTAAGATCTACAATCAATAAATGGGACCTCATGAAACTGAAAAGCTTCTGTAAAGCAAAGGACATTTTCATCAGAACAAAATGACAGACTGGGACAGGATCTTTACCAACCCTATATCTGACAGAGGGCTGATATCCAGCATATATAAAGAACTCAAGAAATTAAACAGCAACAAATCAAGTAATATAGTTAGAAAATGGGGTAAGAGCTAAACAGAGAAAATAAACAGGGATTTTTTTTTTTTAAGCTGGCAGTGTGCTCAGTGGTTAATGGCTCTGGCTACTGTTGTAGAAGAGTTGGGTTCAATTTCCAAATCCACATGGTGACCCCAACTGTCTAGAACTCCTGTCCAAGGATCTGACACACTCTACTAGCCTTTGCGGGTACCAGGTGTGTGTGTGGTGCACACACACATACACATAAACTAAAAACAGATAAATATTTAAAAATGTTTAATTTTTGTATGTATACATAAATATGTATGTATTTATGTATATGGTGTGCGTGTTTGTGCGTGATGTATGTGTGTGCAAGCACATTTGCCTGCTGAGATATCTTGTTGGCCCAGTTACTTAGGTCTTTTTCATGTAGAATATTCTATTTTCTGAATGTACCACAATTTATTTATCCACTCAGCCACTGAAGGACTTTTTTATTGCTTCCAAATTTGGGCAGTTAAGAATAAAGCTTTTGAAACACATTCATGTTTCAGGTTCTCTGAGGACAAACATTTTCAACTCATTTGAATATATACCAAGTATGAACACTGTGGATTGTATGTCATTTATATGTTTAGTTTTGCAAGAAATTGACAAAATGCCTTCTACAATATTTTATTCCTTGCACTGCCATCAACAATAAGATAATTCTTGTTGTGCCCTACTACCCCCTAGGACTTGATATTGTTAAAGTTTCAGTTTTTTTGTTTGTTTGTTTATTTTTTGATAGGTGTCTCACGGTATCTAGCTGGTTCTTTCCTAACAGCGTATGATGTTGAACAATTTTTTGTATGATTATTTCAGGTCAGTATATGTTCCTCAAGGAAGCAATACATCTATTTTAAACTGGTTGCTCATTTTCTTGTTTGACAGTTTTTAAAGTTTGTTGTAAATATGGATAACTGTGTTCATATATATGTTTTGCAAATGTATGTGTTCCTCCAAGTTTGTTTCTTCTCGTCTCTTGGCAGTGGAAAGTTATCTTTCTAAACTGAGGAGTTTTTAAATGTAATAAAATATAGCTGATCAATATTTCTTTCATGTTTTGTGGCTTTTGGTGGTATTGTCATACCCAAAATTATTAAAGTTTTATCCCATGTAATCTAGGAGTTTTACAGCTTTGCAGTTTTACATTTGGGTTCAAGACCTATATGGAGATAGTTTAGAAAACTGGTATAAAAATTCATCTCTTCATTTCCAGTTGTTAGAGCTCCATTTGGAATATCTCCTTTGGTTGTATTTTATTCTTTTTAGTCCTTTGTCAAAAAACCAGATATTTATGTGGGTCTTCTTCCAGATCCTCTGTTCTATTCTTTTGACTACTGCCTCATTAATATCATGCCCTCAAGATTAGCATAGCTTCACAGTAAGCTGACTTTGCGTGATATTGATCTTCTGACTTCTCCTTCAAATGCTGGTTTGTCCATATTCCCCTTCTCCATATAATTCAGATCCAGTTCATTAATTACATGCAACATCTCTCTGAGAATTTTATTTTTTTAATATTTAATTTCTTTTATTTTTTTCTATGTTTATGTTTGTCACCATGTACGTATGTGTACCATGTATGTGCCTACTGCACATGAAGGCCAGAAAAGGATGTGGGACTCTTTGGAACTGAAGTTACAAACAGATTTTAGCTGGTATGTGGGTACTGGAAAATGAACCCATGCAATTGGCAACAGTAGTAGGCGCTCCTAGCTACTGCGCCTTTCTCTCCACCCCTACCAACGAGATTTTAAAAAAAACTTTTATGAAAATTGGAAGAAGTAACATCTTGAGTATATTGAATATTTCTATCCATGAACATGTAACCACTCTCCATAAATTTATTTATTTTACTTTTTTTTCAATAATTTTGTAGTTTTCTTCATAAAATTCCTGTGCACTTCGCAACTACGTCTTAGGTTTTTCCCTTATTAAAATGGACAGCTTCGCTAGTCGGGACCGGCCTTTGGAATTTTGATTTCTCTGCGTGGAAGGCTGAGTAGAATGTAGTTCAACATTTCTCTCACCTAACGTGGGTGAGATTATGAATAAACCTGTGTCTCTACTTGCTTTGAAAGCATGTAGCCTTTTTTTTTTTTTTTTTTTGCAGCCTTTTGCAGGTAACCTTTGGGAGACAAGTGCATTTTGCTGTTCTCCACACAGCTAGCCTTCCTGTCTTTCTGCCACCACAGGAAAGGAGTCGTTCTGGTGAGAACCTAGAGGAGAGTCCAGAAGTAAAGCTTGTGAAAGTTTGAGATTCCTCACCGTATGTCTGGATGTCCTTGGAGCTTTCAGCTCTCAGACCTGTCGAATCTGATCCTGAAATGATCCACTGGTAAGTCTCAGCAGTCACTTGACTTTCTTTCAGTTTGGTTTGTAGCATCATGCAGCGACACTTGCTCCTCTGAGGAGCAAGGAGAGAAGAGCTTGTTTTCTACTTTGCTCAGCCCTGTATTTGTGAGAATGGATGGAGCAACGAACTCCAACATCCTAGCATGTTGGACCTGTACCCCAAAGTCTCTCCTTTGTCTACTTTAGTTGGGAGTTTTCATGAAGTTTTTCTCTCTCACTTAAAGCCATATTAGGCAATTAGTGTGTTTCTAGAAAGAAGTGTTCCCCTTTCCCCTCTTATTTTAAGGAGGTGCTTTGTTTGGATCAGATGCCTAAGGTCTTTTCACTTTAGCTTCACTTTAGCTTCATACACTTTTGCCTAATTCCTTTAAACTACCCTATGACCCTTACTAAAGCTAAAGTGTTTGGCTTTTTCCTTAAGTTTGTGGAGTGATTCACCCCAAGCTTTGAAATAAATTTATAAGTTGCTTGCACAACCAATGCTCTTCTGATACTAATTTTGCCTTTCAGCAGTATGACAAAGAGCCACGAAGTATGGCTTGTGTGAAAAAAACAAACAAAAACAACAACAACAACAACAACAAAAAACAAATTCCCATCAATATTTACACCTATCTTCTATCCTCCCCTCCCATCATGTGAAAGGAATAAAACATCAATATTTTATTTGCAGGGCTAAAGAGATGGTTCAGCCTTTAAGAGCACTTGTTCCTGTTGCAGGAAACCATGATTTGGTTTCCAACATTCACATGGCAGCCCACAGGCATCTGTAACTCCATTTCCAAAGAATCTCACACTCTTTTCCGACTTCTGTGGGCACTACATGCATGTGGTATACCAAAATAAATACTTTTAAAAATATTTTATTAGACCTCAATATAAAACCAGATACTCTAAATCGGTTAGAAGAAAAAGTGGGGAAGACCCTAGAACGCATCAGCACAGGAGACAACTTCCTGCACAGAACACCATCAGCACAGACCCTAAGAGCAACAATCAATAAATGGGACCTCATGAAACTTAAAAGCTTCTGTAAAGCAAAAGACACTGTCATTAGAACAAAATGACAGCCTACAGACTGGGAAAGAATCTTCACCAACCCAACATCTGACAGAGGGCTGATATCTGGAATATATAAAGAACTAAAAAAAGTTAAAAGGCAGTAATTCAAGTAGTCCAATTAAAAAATGGGACATGGAGCTAAACATAGAATTCTCTGTAGAAGAATATAGAATGACAGAGAAACACATAAGGAGATGTTCAACGTCATTAGCCATCAGAGAGATACAAATCAAAATGACCCTGAGATTTCTTTCACCTTACCACCCATCAAAATGGCTAAGATCAAAACCTCAAGAGATAACGCATGCTGGAGAGACTGTAGAAAAAGGAGAACCTTCCTCCATTGCTGGTGGGAATGTCAACTGGTACAACCACTATGGAAATCAATTTGGCACTTCTTCAGACAATTAGGAACAGTGCTACCTCAAGATCCTGATATACCACTCCTAGGCATATATCCAAAATATGTTCAAATATACAACAAGGACATTTGCTCAACCATGTTTGTAGCAGCTTTATTCGTAATAGCCAGAACCTGGAAACAACCCAGATGTCCATCAACGGAGGAATGGATACAGAAATTGTGGTACTTTTACACAATGGAATACTACTCAGTAATTAAAAACAAGGAAATCATGAATTTTGCAGGCAAATGGTGGGATCTAGAAAAAAATCATCCTGAGTGAGGTATCCCAAAAGCACAAAGACACGCATGGTATATCCTCACTTATATAGACCTATAATATAGGATAAACATACTAAAATATGTACACCTAAAGAAGATAAACAAGAAAGAGGTCCAGGGGTAAGATGATCAATTCTCATCTAGAAATATAAAGGGGATAGACATTGGAAATAGGAGAAAACAAGTAATAGGACAGTAGCCTACCACAGAAGGCACCTGAAAGACTCTACCTAGCAGTGTATCAAAGCAGATGCTGAGACCCATAACCAAACCTTCGGCAGAGTGTAGGGAATCATATGAAGGAAGGAGAAATTAGTATATCCTAGAGGGGACAGGGAGCCCCACAAGGTCCAAATATATCTGAGCACAGCGGTCTTCTATGAGACTGTTTATCCAACCAAGGCCCATGCATGGATATAATCTACAACCCCTGCTCAGACATAGCCCATGGTAGCTCAGTATCCAAGTGGGTTCCCTAGTAAGGGGGACAGGAATTGTTTCTGACATGAACTCATGAGCTTCCCCTCCCCCCTGAGGTAGGAGCAGCCTTGCTAGGCCACAGATAAGGACATTGCAACCATCCTGAAGATACCTGATAAACTGGGGCCAGAGCGAAGGAGAGGAGGACACCGGAGAGGAGGACACCCCCTCTCAGTGGACTCAGAAGGGGGCAAGGAGGAGATGAGGGAGGGAGGGGAGAATTAGATGGGAAAGAGGGAGAGGGCTACAGCTGTGATACAAGTGAATGCATAAAATTATTTAAAAATTAAAAAAATTAATAAAAAAAATTAAAAATATTATTTTATTTGCAAGTAATCTACGTTAACCTCCCAACAGCTTACAATGTCCATCTCACTATGGATAGCCACCCTAATTCTGCTTTAGAAGTTCTACTTACGTCTGACAAGCCCGTAATGGGGTAACAGTGATATTCTAATAAATACCATCATTCTCCCTGTATCCACAGCAGTAATTTACAGATAAAGTGGTAGTAATGAGCAGAGCATGAATGTAAGACAATGACCTCATTCAGAATTTTGAGAAGTGCTTCGCCTTATAATCCCTCCTATGTGCACGCTTATGTTTCTATGTAATGATATCATAAAGCACGTTGATCTAGTGATAGTGCGTATATCATTAGATATTGTGCATATCACTAGCTAAGACAAACAAGCAACAAAAATGCAAGAGACATGGTCTTAGTTTTCCTTCATCTGTTATTTTAAGTGTCAACTACATGCCCAATCCATTCTAAAAGCCCAGTATAAGAAAAAAACATAACATATTAAAAGTATGCTGTGTAAAACAACTGAGAATTATCATGGCAGTAAGCCCCACCATGGCCCAAATAGTTTGGCATCATCGTAATTCTAAGCAGGTTCTTGGAACAAGTCTCCTTCACACTTGCACTGTAGGGTATGTGCTTGGACATCTCTCTGACTTTTGGTACTAGTTCTTCTGGGTAAATTCCTTCCAAAAGCCTCCTCCAAGGATAGCTCTCTCTGCTTCCACCTTCTCCTAGGGTGATGATGGCTGCAATCCTATGAGGTTTCAGTTTCCCTTTCAGGGCTCTGGGACTCTCAATGTCCCTAAAAAGAGCCTTCCCAGAGAGCTCCACCTCTCTAGGACAGGTGCTGTGCTATCTTTGTTTAGAAAGAAGCCCCTCTCTTGCCTTGATATTTGGTTACTATTACTGGGACTCTATCATGGAATAAATCAAGACAAACTATGCTAATAAACAATTCAAAAAGAACTGTAATAATGTAACCATTACTGAGTTGCTGTTTAAATTATCCCCACATCAAATACAAAAAAAGCTATGGCAGTTAACTCTAAGGCATAATAATTTCCTCTTTCATCAGAAAAAGCAACATACTAAAGCTGTCATTATATGCTAAGGACCATTTCCCTAAAAAATGGGGAGGGGGGATATTGTGCTTTCTATCTGTAATTATGCTACTTCCCCTAAACATTTCTCCAAAGATTCAAGTAGCAGTATTCCATCTGGAAAACCAGTCATTTCAAATTCAGCATTTCTGCTAATTATTATGGTTTAGGCCTTCCAGATATAATTTAAGGATTCCATAAAGCTTTTTTTTTTCTAATGATAAATTAACTATGAATAATTTTGTTCATTATGTGTTTCTAAATTATGTCATACTCATCTTTTACTTTTATAATTACTTGAAGAAATACAATACTTCCAAATAAAGATCTGAATTAAAGTAAGCAACATGAAAATGGAGATTATGCTATGATAAATGAGAAACTTACAAGTTATAATATTCCACCATTACTTCCAGTGATGGCTCGGTGGCATACATCTATAATACCAGCTATTGTGAAGCAGGAGGATCATAAATTTGAGGGCAGCCTGGGAAACATAATCAAAAGAGGGGACGAGAGCTCCATTGTTGCCGTTAATTGTAGAAGGTCGTGGCTGATTATCTGTCATATATACTGAAAGAATGCACATCCTGCCGGCATCTGCAACATTCCTCTCTTGTTATTAACAGAATTGTTTCCATAACCTACATTTCTATTAGCACAAACCTGTGTTTATATTTCGCAGTGTGGAGGGGGGTGAGGCAAGAAATGCAGGAAAGAATAAATTGCTTTTTAATTCTTGTTTGTCAAAACCCACAGAATTCCACTCCCAATAGCATTCTGAAGGCACAGTATGCTCATGCCAAACATTTCCACCCTTTAAGCCACATCATCCTTTATCTTTCCAATTTACTGAACAAAAAATTCACCCAAACTTGGGCTGGAGGTTGGGAATACCAGCTACTTGTAAAATGTAAATTTCGTTTGTGTTTTGCCAGCATCCTTGTTTGCATCTGCAGTCATCACCACCCCCTCTTCCTCCTGTTCTGCCCTCACTAACTAATCCCAAGAGAGTATCTTTCCCTCCCCCTTACCCAAATCCAGACTCTCTCAATGTCTACTTTTGCTCCTCCAGCATCTACGAAGTCTTTGCAACCCGGACAAAGCAACATGGTAAGTGACAAAGGTGCACTGTAACACGAATCATGATAGATTCAGGAAGAGGGAAGGCCACGGGTGCAAAGACTGTATCCACCCCAGGCAGTCAAGGATTTTTGAAAGGCAAAGGAGAAATAAAACTTCACTATGACAAGGAATCATTTTTTTTGTCATCCATAGCTGAGGAGGATGTGTGAAGCAGAAAGAATATTACATCTGAAGTCACGATTACCATTCTTGCAAATCCTAAATAGAAAGATGAAAATTAGGTACCTCGTGATAAATTATTCAAGTTTAATGCTTTTGTTTAGTTACAGAGAGCATCTGGTATATCAGTATTTACAAAGGAAGTGAATGTAACCTAATGTTTGCCTTAATAGATGATAGAAAGTAGTTTTCTTTAAGCATAATTTAAAGACAAATTTTGGGTTGATCATTCCACAGGGGTTATTATAGATGTACCGTGAATTATTGATTTGACAAGCAGTTGAGCTCTAAATTGCTAAAACTAAATTCATAAGCATTTCATTTATTTTTAAATCATGCATATGAGTATACATATCAGTTATTTATTTTTGGAATAGAAACAAATAGTTATAATGATGCAACATTCCCCATACCAAGTTCTCTAAAGTTCATTATGACCTTAGGGCATTAAGGTGAAGGCTTTTCTATGAAAACAGACAGACTGGAAGGACTGTTCAGTGAAAATAAATCAATGCACGCAAGCTGGTTTTTAAGCGTGAATACAATACATGGTGTCTGACATAGATATCAAAATCCCACATAGTTATGCATACTAAGTAATCATTTGCAATAAAAACTTCATTCCTCAGTGGCTCTTGACATTATCATTGTTATTTATTGCCTATCCTCACGTCTGCCAAAGTTTTGAGAATAAATAGGTTGGCAGAAACCAAAACAGACATCTGGAGATTATGGAAGTTTCCTGCGCCCTTAAGTATTTACACAGAAAACTGTGTTATGTGTGTTGGTTCTTAGGTCTCCGGTGACAAAAAACATGGAGCTAATCAGGATATTTACAGACAATGGAGGCCAGACTCTGCCCACAGAGGATTCTATTTTCTATATTCCTACAGATGCTACATGCAAACATATACAATGGAAATCCTGTAGGACAGAAAAAGAACTTATAAAATGGTGACTTTTAATTACGCATGTATTGGTACACACACACACACACACACACACACACACACACCCGCAACAGATTTGAGGCAATATCTGGTAATATTCTTAATTGTCTCCAGTGGAGGATGCTATTGGGATTTAGTGGATTATGGCTTGGGCTAATACTAACCATTGTTTAATGTGCAATACATTCATTTTCTACAACAAAGAATTATCCATCTCAAAATGCCAATAGCACCAACGTTAAGAAAGACTGCACCAGATTGGTATTGATTGCAGACATTTTTTAAAGCATTGAAGAGCAAAGGAAATATATACGTTGTGGTTTGTGTGCAAAATGCCCCCCACAAGCTCCTAAGTTTGAACACTTGGTCTCCAGCTGGTGTTACTATTCTAAGAGGTTCTGAAACTTTTGGGACTTGAGGCAGAAATGGCTTGCTGGATGTAGGCTCTAAAAAGTATATATGTCTGGTTCTACCTGATCTCTCTACTCCCTAAACTGCTAAATGTTGAGAAATGTTTTACCATGCACCCAATCCAGGATGTGCTACCCCATGCTGTCTCCACCGTGGTGTGATATTCTAAACCAAAATCAACTTCTCCCATAAATTGTTTCTGTGAGGGATTTTGTCCAAGAAGAGAGAGAAGTAACTAACATAATGGTCAGGCAATGGTTTAGGTTCCCCTTTGAGATGGCACACGCAGAGTTTAAATGCATGTGAAAGGAAACTTCATGTGGCATATGCAAAATAGCAAAGGGGGGAAATAAAAGTATTCTGTAATTGTCTTTCCCAGAGGTAACCACTATTAAATGTTCAGATTCACTCCCAGTGATTCTGTGTAAATAGATTGTAAGGACACTATTAATCAGACGCTTTGGAGGAGCGTGTGCTATCAAGGTTAATTGGTAGAAATAACATTTAAGGAAGAAGTGAACAGGTTAATGAGGACTTGTGAAGAGGCAAACGAGGAGGAAGGGGCCGCTGCATGAACTGAACAAAGCGCAGCGACTGTAACGTGCTAACCTTTCTTTGGGTCTAGCGATGGAGCTAGTATCTGATAATGACATCTAATTAGACAACAGAAACAAGCCAATTATACACTTGCAACTGACATAAACAATAGAAAGAGACAACATCTTGTCTGGCAGGGAAAAGTGTTAGAGTATGACATCTTGAGGGAAGATTTGACATTATGCATAAATGGTTTTAGTAAGACGGGACTGGAAGAAAACATTGGGCTGTGACACTGATTTGTTGCTTTCAGTGGTTTGTCTCAGTCATTGCCTATTACAGTAGCAATTAAGAGTTCATACATTTTCATCTACCTTGCTACTGTCATTGCAGCTCAGGAGAGTTTGCACTTGGAACCAGCAGGATGATTTTCTCCATGTTTGCGCCCACTGGTTTGGAATTAGAACGATTAATAGTTAGGACAGTACATATTTCTATGACTGAAATCTATTACAAGTATATTAGGAAGTAGCTTGTGAGGTTAATACAATGTTCCATGTGCAAACAAACATGTTGAAGACATAAGGTCTAGAGATGCAGAAATATCTGAGTTTGGTGTATGCTCTGAACGTCTTCTCAAGCTATTTGTCTTCTAGACATGATTTTATCATCTTCTTAATTATAGAGAATTCTCACATGACTCTACTATAATTTACTAATCTCTTGTTGAATAGATTAAGTTGTTTATAATTCTCCTCATAATATAACCCCACACAAAGTATTATTACACACTGACTTAAAAAGTATATTTTAAAATAAATTTTGTTGGACAAGCAGTACATTGTGCTTTTCTTTTAGTAACAGTTTTATTGAATCATAATTTATAGTAATAAAAGTCACTTGTTTTAGGCACAGGATTCAATTATTTGCAGTAAATTTACAGACAATGTACAACCATCACCATCTCTCAATTTTAGAACAGTTTTAACATTCCAGAAATAATTCTCATGACCATTTATAAATCATTTTCTATTCCCTACCCTTTCCACTGTCACTTTTCTCTGCTCAGTCTTTAAAAAAAATCACCAAGTGGGTTCCCTAGTAAGGGAAACAGGGACTATCTCTGACATGAACTCAGTGGCTGGCTCTTTCTTTGATCACCTCCTCATGAGGGGGTAGCAGCCTTACCAGGCCACAGAGGAAGACAATGCAGCCACTCCTAATGAGTCCTGATACACTAGGATCAGATGGAAGGCAAGGAGGACCTCCGCTATCAGTAGACTTGCAGAGGGGTCTGAGAGGAGATGAGGGAGAGAGGGTGTGATTGGGAGAGAATGAGAGAGGGGCGCTACAGCTCGGATACAACGTGAATACACTGTAATTAATATAAAAAAATAAATCACTTAACCCCTGCATCCAAAAAATGACCAATTGAGTTTCTGAATCTACATTTTCCTGTTTGGTGTGTTTCATATAAATGGAATCATAGAACATATGCTCTTCTAGGTCTGACTTCTTTTGACTAAGCATTATGCATCCAAAGGTCTGCCACATTGTAACATGAAGCAGAATTTCATTTCAGGACTGTAGGAAGAGCTCATTGTTAAACATGCATGTTATTTTTCCAGAAAACTGTAGTTCACTTTCCAGCACCCACACTGGATGACTTATAATCACATCTAACTCCTCCATTGTACCCCACGCCTCTGACCTCCATGGGTGCCCACCCTCACATACCCCCACACATACCGCCCACACACACAGAGAAAGAGAGAGAGAGAAGAAATAAAATAAACGTTTTAAAACTTTCACTTCACACTGGATATTTACAATTGTCAACATGGATGTTTCTTCACATGGTTAGCTAAGAAATTCCTCATGCATCTTGCTACCTATGGATACGACTGCTAATAATATCTCCTTATCTTTGCCTGTGATCACATGCTTCTTAGATAATCTATGGACAATAAGACCCTTAATTCAGTGTTTATACAGAATCTCTTCATTTTTTCTCAGTTGCAATGCTAACAGTTTCTTCTTGTCTCCCCTTTTTTTCTTTACATATATCTGATTTATGTGTCATGATATAGTTGTGTTGTATCCAGTAATGACTGATCAAAAAGGCATTTGTTTGACTTACAACTTGAATTAAAGTAATTAAGGTAATATCACTTTGCAGGTGATTTGTCATGGACTTGGTTCCAGGGTAATAGTGAGGAGCAAAGTATTTTTCAAGGAAGTTAAGTTTTGAGAAGCTTTCAATCAAGAATACTTTACTGAAAACAGATGACTAAACGTTCATGTCCCAAGTCTTGGAAATAGTAGAATAATCTAAGATACACTCTAAAATGAGTGAAGAGATAGTGTTTGGAAATACTAAACGTCCAATGCATTGCAAACTAAAAGCCAAGAATACAGCGGAGGTTAAGTGAGCTATACATGAAGGTTGCTCCTGCGTAACTGTGCATATCTTGGTGGGAAGCGGCTTGGGTGAGCTAAGGCTCTTAAAGCGAAGCAGTGATACTGGACTATCTGGGTAATGACCACAAATGTTAGGCCTGTGTCAGTAAGAAGCTCTGAGGGTTCTAAGTACCATAACCAAGCTAAACTAGCTGGTATTGCTGAATGAGGGCTTTCTTTGTTCTCAGCATACTCTGGAGACAGAATATTCTCTATCTGTCTGGTGTTCCTTCCTTCAGAATGTACACTCAGCTCAATAGTTAGAAGCACTTGCTGCTCTTGCAACGGACTTGGGTTCCCTTTCCCATACCCACATGGATGATTGTGACCATCTGCAACTCTTCTTCAGGTGGTCTGAGATTTTTCTTCTGGCATTCAGGAATGTTCTGTGCATACACACATGATGACAAATACTCTTAACGCATAATGTTTAATGTTTTAATTATTACAAGAATAAATATTTGTAATTCAAAATTTAAAATAAAAAAAAATAACAGAGGCATACATCGATTCAGTTTTTCTTATCTTGACCCAAAATAAAATCACCTGGGAAGAACAGACTTTCAGATTAGCCTGTAAGCATGACAATGGGGCATTTGGGGGACATGGTTAATGATTGATGTGGGAGAGCCCAGCTCACTGTAGGTGGTGCCACCCCTGGGAAGATGATCCTGGGTTTTATTTATTTTGGGGGGGTTAGATCAGTGGTAGAACACTTGCCTAGCAAGCTCAAGGCCCTGAGTTCTGTCCTCAGCTCTGGAGGGGGAAAAAAAGCTGATTCGGGGTTTTATAAGCAAGGAAGCTGAGCAAGCTGGAGCTATAAGCCACTGAGCAGCATTCTTTCATGGTCTCTGCTTCAGTTCCTGCCTCCAGGTTCCCTTCCTACCTGAAATGATGTATCAAAGCTGAAATTTTAAGCCGAAATGAACTCGTTCCTTGCCAAGTTTGCTTTGGTCAGCTTTTGATTACAGCAACACAGAAGCCAACGAGGAGAGTAGGTGACAAGTTGTTCAGTGTTTCATGGCTTGTGGGTATTTTAGCTATTAGAGGAGAGAGAGAGCTGTGAGCCTTGGCCACGAATACACGAAGTGGTTAGATTATTCTGTATCCTGAAATAAAACTTAACTAAGGGTGCACAGCGCCCTGCCTCCAAGTGCCTCTCCCAGGAGCAAAGCTTCATCTGCTTCCATCCAATTAAAAATTAACACAGCATTATTCCATAACATGCTAGTGTTTAAACCCCAAGACTAACTTATTATTCATTTTTTTTTCTGCTGGAAATATGAAAGAAATGAAACAATAAATACAACAGAACAAACAACAACAGAAAAAGAGATGTTTTCTGTTCTGTCAGGTAAAGTTAAGGTTGGAGAGAGTTGCATCATCTAAGAACCTCTCTGCTGCCCTCGCCATGTAGCATTCTCTCTCTTAATTACACTGTGCTAGCTGAAGCTTAGGCATCATGTCCTTGTCCCTTTGGGATCCTAAGGGGGAGGGGTAGACAAGAAAGAGATGCTAGCAGAGAGTGCCTTGTATAATCAGGATATCAAGACTTCCTTAGACTTCTGCTGATAGCTCACTTCTCAAAGACAGATCACAGGACTACTCTTAGAGGCAAAGCAACATTAAAGCATGTTAAACTGACATTGCCTTTCTCAAAAAAAAAAAATTGAGTTTGTGGACAAGGAAAAATATGAAGAATTGTGGTTAACTAAGTTAAAAGGCAGATTATATCAGCTGCTGCTTTCTTCCCTCTTCTCTGTGCTCTCTCTACAGTGTCCGCAACACCGCTCTGCTTTTACTCACATCTCTGTCACCGCATCACAGAACAGCACTGGCCACAGCAGTGACTCTGCATTTGTCTTCACACTTCTTCCTCAAGGTCCGGTTTCTGTGTTTCTCCCAACCAAGAGCTCTCACATATTGAGTGAAGTGCCAACCTTAACTTATCATCTGCTACTTAAGATAATACAAGTTGATTCCCTAAGCCAACCCGCAGTGTTTGTTTCTCTCAAACATTTACCAAATTTTTCACACAGTTTTGTGTATAATTAATTTATTTTTCTATATGTATTAATCAATATGGAAATTCATTGATAGAATTAATTATATTAGGGCAGCGGTTTTCTTTAACCAGGAGTTCCCCAATGGTTGACACAGAGAGACTGATTCATTAAGCTATAGGCACTATTCTGGGCAGATTCTGAGCTATTCTAATCCTACTGTCCCTAAACCCCACATAAAAGCCAATCACTTGCCAATGTGATAACCCCCATGTGCCTTCTGCTCTATCAGCCCATCCTCATGATCTACTTCTCCTGACCTCATGCTCCTACCCTATCCCATCCAGTCATTGAGCTCCTCTCTTCTTCTCTCCTACTACAACATCTGCTCCCTTTCTCTCCTGCCTAGTGTTCTATCCACACCATGGCCAGGAACCTAAACTCTACCTGCTTGTCTTCTGCCCAGTCACAGGCTTCAGCTTTATTGACCAATCAGGGATAACTTAGGAATATTCCTTATATCGCACTGATACAGGAGATGGTTCCACATTCATAACAATGCCCATGGCAGGGCAATAACCAGATCGCAGGGCACTGAAATCAGCATCTGAAAACAAGACCCTCCTCCAACAATTTTGTGTATGCATGTGTGTTCATGCTCAACTTCATGTGAGTGCACATGTATGTGGCAATGCTGACACACATTGGTGTGCACACATATGGAAAGCAGACATCCACTTCAGGTGTCAGATCAAGTGGCTGGCTAGCAAGTTCCAGCAAACTGCCTGGAATCACTTCTCCACTGCTGGGATTAGATTCATGTACCACCACGTCCAGTTTTCCATACATTTAATCATACCACTTCCAATTTGGAATCCTTGGGTATACTTCCCTCACTTCAGCTATGATCAGAATTCACAGTTTCGTTCACATTTCTTCCCTGCCATGATGTATTCATGGGTATTTCCCAGTTGGAAACCTTCTCAAACCATTTCTCTTCTGGGGTTTACAGAAATTTAGCACTTTCTCCTCCCTGCGTCTAACTTTGATCATTTTGTGTGTTCTATCCTATCTCACAGCATTGTAAGTGCCATGTAGTTTCTTTTAATAGATTCTACTTTGAAGACAACTTTAAATATAGAGTACTTGAGATGACAGTGTAAAGAGATTGTATATTTTCATGTGGAGCTGTTGATACTAACATCTTACGTGGATTGGCACACTTAGCACAGTTAATTATTTGATTATTTTGATACATCTTTACAGCTGATGTTTTTATGAAGTTACTCTTTGTCCTTTTCACAGTGTGCTCTTTGGAAGAAAGTCATTACATAGATAGCTGACACTTAGGGGGGGTTTTCTGCCTCCTTGTTGAGGTTGAAGTAACTGTATAAGTTATTGTTAGAAGTTTCCTGCATGGGTGAGTTTTCTCCTCAGCTCATTTTTTAGTTGATCTCATCATTTGTTTGTATGTGCCATAGCTATTTTGTTTCATACTTTAAGATGTAATCTTACAAATAATTGAATGATTGCTTTTCTTAAAATCCTTTTTTTTTTAAAAATCACTTACTCTCATTGTAATGGCATTTGGAGGTGAGGCCTCGGGGAGGTAAGAGGGATTAGGAGTTGTGAGAGTAAGGCCTCATGATAAGATTAGCATCCTTACCACAGCTGGGGAAGTTCGAGCTCCCTTTCATCCCCAGTAAGTGAGTACACTGTTAAAGGTGGCCATCTGTGATTCAGGAAACGGGCCACTGAAAGGAATTTCATGTTCTAGCACCTTGTTCTTGGACCTCTCACCTTCCAGAACGGTGAGAAATGAACATCCACTATTTATGTTACACAGACTATAGTAGTGTTCTCAACCTTCCTAATGCTGCAGTCCTCTAATACAGTTCCTCATGTTGTGATGACCCCAACCATGACACTATCTTCATGTCGCTTCATAAGTCTAAGTTTGCTACTGGTCTTAGGCAACCCCTGCAGAAGTGTCTTTTGACCCCCGAAGGTGTCACAACCCATGGGTTGAGAACTCATGGTCTATAGTGTTGTGTTATGGCAACACAAGCTGATCTCAGACCCTTTATTTCATTCTTCAGAATTTTCATCTTTCGCTTTTAGAAGCTCATTGCAGTTGAGCTACAGCACAATGCAGCTTCCTGTTGTAGCTGTTGTTATTGAGAATGGTTTTCCTCTACTTCCATCTGACCTGGTTCCAATACCAAGCGTTCCTTCAAAGAGCTCCACTTCTTGTTTATTAGAGAATGGTATTAGAAACAGTATCTGAGCCCTAGATGTTCTCATTGCTATTAGGACATTTTTATGACCATTGTTACTCCAAAGTCCTTTATGTTATCTGCTGACCAATGAAATATCTTTTCATATTCATCTGATTACACACACACACACACAAAATGCATGCACACATGCACACACCAAAAACCTTCTCTATGAACCCAAACATTTCTATGTTAAGCTAACATATGTTATCACCTACCTCTTATCTGTTACAGCCTATCCAACTCAACTCATTACTACATAGATCGTTTTACTCTTTTCCTCCGGACTCCTTAAAACTACACATGTCAAAATGGAGACCTGGCTTTCATGTTTTACTATCCAGTGACTTAATTGTTTAATGTTCTTTTTTTTTTTTAACCAAAACGTCTATTTACCTTTTTGACATAAAAACAGAAATAAATCCTAGCAGATAATGAAATGAATATATTCTTCAAAGTATCCCATCCTGGTTTCTCTGTCCTAGAATTTAGTACACAGTCCATGTGTAATGCTCTTGTAGCATTTCTGGTTGCTGTAAAGTCTCCATCTTGGAATCCTGCTTCTCTTGCTTAGTGCGTCACTGATTGGAGAAGTCACTTTCTACATCACCATCATCCCTGTTATCTTCCCAGACAAGGGCATCTTCGTCTTTATCTAATCCAGCCCAGGCTTCTGCAGGAAACGTGCCAAACTCATTGTCCTTTCCCGGGAGACCCAAGACAAGCTGCCTCTTCTCAGACCCCACACTGCGACAATGCCCACACTGCTCACATCAGCCTTAAAGTTGGAAGCCTCAGTACTCTTCAGCCACCGACGCCAACTCCAGCGCAACCAGAGACTCTTAGAATTGCTAACTTGTACTCTCATGAGAAATTCTTGTATCAGCCTAGTTTGGGGGACCATTGATTTTTCCCACTGTTTTCCATTTCATTGCTTTTTTGCTCTAGTTTTTGTTTCTTTTGTTCTGTTTGCTCAAGGCTTAAATTACTCTTCCTTCTTTAGTTTCATAAGATGAATACTTAGCTTATGTTATTCATTGTGGATATTTATATATTTAATATATGCATTTAATTGTATAAAGTTCCTCTAAGCACTATTTTGTTGCATCCCACAAGTACTAATGTGTCATATTTTCATTTCCATTTGGCTTAAAATACCTTTTAAATTTTCTGCTAAAACTTCTTAGAGCTATGCATTATGAAGAAGTGTGTTATTGAATATCTAGGTATTTGTAAGATATTATCAATTCATTTTAATTGCATTAATGTAAAAAATATGTTCTTTGCATAATTCATTCAGTTCTTTAGGTGGATCTTATGCACTAGAATATGAATCAGCCTATTCTGTTTTCTGTAGGATGTTGGAAAGAATTCATATTCTGCTATTGTTGAAAGTTATCTATTCATGCCAAATTGGTTGAGTTGATTAACAGTGTTGTTCAGGTCAAAGATATCCTTACTAATATTCTTCTTCCTTAAAATATAAGTTGAATTTTCCAATTATAATATAATATCGCTTTCCCTCTCATTTGTTTTGATTTTCCGACATTAAACTTAATGTAGGTTAAAACATATTATCTATTTTTAATATTTTATGACTTAATCATTAAGTAATGATTTTCTCTTGTCTTCTATAATGCCTCTAATTGTCAATTCTACTTTGTAAGAAGCTAAGATAGTTACCAGCTTTTCTGGGGTTTGGATTCTTTTACTTTATCTTTCTGAATTCTTTTACTTTAAATATAAGTGATCATAATTAAATTGATTCCTTGTTGACAGCAGGTAGCTAAAGATTTTTTGTTTGTTTTGTTGTTGAAATTTCTGTTCTTTAACTGGTATATTTATTATTTACATTGGAATTATTATTGATGTTACTGACATAGTTCTAATATCTACTCCAAGTTTTCCTTACATTACAGTTTGGGAGTTTTCTATTGGACAAACTTTCAAATTCACTTATTTTTCCTTTGCTCTATCTATACGACTAATTTGTCTATCAAAGGTATTTGTCTTACCCTTTGTGTCTTGCATTTACTTTTAATTTTAAAATTATCATATTTGTTCATTTATGTACTAATGGGGTTACACAAAATGGCAGCTTTGACGTAGTCAGAATACAACTTAAGGAACTTGTTCTCTTCTTACCCTTGTGGGTACCTGGGGTCTAACTAAGGTCTTTAGATTTGGAAGCAAGCCCTTATTCCTGCTGAGCCATCTTGCCAGGCATTTTAGTATTTTGTTCGACTTTTTGTTGTCTACTTCTCCCATACCAATTCTTTTCAATTTCCTATGAAATTCTATAAGGTGGCATCATAGCTGATTCTGGATGGACTATGGGCAGCTTTTATTTTTCTTGCTTGACTGTAGGTTTCATTTCTTTTCTTCCTTCTACGTGTTATTTTAAAATTGACTTATTTCATGCTCAATCACCATATCTATGTCATTTCCCCTTTGTCTTTTCCTGGCTCCAATTCCTCCCAAGCCTCCTTTGCACATTTATGACCTCTTTAATTATTGTTACACGCACACACACACACACACACACACACACGTTTATAAATATACAGGCTACTCAGTCCATTTAGTGTTGCTCATAAATGTTTACTATATGGGGTAAGGAAATAAGGAAAAGGCCTTTAGTGGTTTATGTTAAATTGGCTAGCAGTTGAGCTATGTGTAACTTTCTTAGATTCCAGAGGCTTCAGATTCCTCTAGAATATTCCTTTCCCATCTTTTGTCTTTGGGCTTCTTTAGGAATACATCCCCCAAAAGCGTAAAGTGTGCTTTGGGGCTTTTGCTGCTTATGATTTACGGCTCCATCCTGCTGGGGCACTCTTGATTTGGTGATGGATTATACAAGACAGTGCTCTCTATAACCTTCTGATCAAATTTACCTTTCACTGAACCTGCATTCCTAGACTGTAACCTCCACAGTAGTTTCCCGTCTCCTGGAGTGGGATAAATGTGCCTTTCTTTAGGTGAGATAAGGATCCAGTGAACTGATATTTCTAGAAAGTGATCTTTGGTGATAGCGAAGAACAATCTGAGTTGTTTTCAAATGCTTACCTTCCCTTATATTCCCCCTCACAGCCGAGAGGGTTTTTTTTTTTTTTTTTTTTTTTTTCTCCTCAATATGAAAAACTGTTGGAGACCATAGAAGTGAAATGATAAAGTGCAAGGATAAGGCTAAGATTGCAGCTCCTGAGAGCTGCCCCGCCCTCTAATGCTTACACTAACCCATAGAGTCTCCAACAGTCTGTCAATGCTGCCACTTACTTGTTCCTACCAGCACTAGAGAGCTACTACTGCTCCCAGAGAGCTGATCTTAGCTATGATTTTCTGGATTCATCTGTCTGTCCAAGTTTCTGTCAAGTCATGGTGTACCTAGAGACCTTGTATGTGGAAACAATGTTTCCTGTGTTTTCTTCTTACTGAAAGGAAGAAAGTGATGATGTCTAAGTTCTTTAGATGTCAAACTGAAGCTTATGTCTTTATGTCGCTTTTAATCTCTCTATTGATTGCCCTTATGCATTATCTGTCCAGTGACATCATGGGCCTTCAATTCATATTGATGAAATTGAGCCAGGAACTGTGTATCAATATTGCAAAAGGCAAAGTTCGGGCTGCACGATCTTGTCTTCCCCCGGTTCCTATTCTTGAACAACTAGGACAGGGTCCTATTTCATGCTTAGAAGTCTTCTGTTGTGAAAATGTTCACATTTATTGTCATTTCATCACTGACTTGTGATTTTGCATTGATTAAATCCTATGGGTGAACAGTAAAATACCAAAGATTTTTTTTAAGCCTCTACATACCTACCTCTTGACATTAAAGTATGTGTTTTCTTATAGTTCCTAGAAAATGCTTGAATCAAAACAAGGAGATTTATCTCCTTGTCTGTGAAGACAAGTCTTCTATATTACCACAAATGTATGAAAGAAAACCTTTAAGTCAGTTCTTTTCTTAGAAGCTTGGCTGTGTTGTTACTTGCTAAGTCTAGAAACATTACCAGGAAAATGAAATTTGGGACTTTGTAGTCTGGGCACACAGTTATTATGAGGCTTTTCCTTTGATACAAATAAATAGTCATCAAAATACATGTTTGAGTAATTTGAGTATGACTCAGCTTGGGGTTATATTTATCTTAAAGTATATCATGGGTGGATTAATATGTCCCGGTAATTAAGCCATATCTTAGGAATTATTATTTTTCAATTAATTTATTTATACACTTTACTACCTGTTCATAGCCTCTCCCTCCTCTCTTCCTGGTCCCACTTTCCCTCTCTCTTCCCCATCCCTCCTTCCCTATTCCACAGAAAAAGAGGGCCCTCCACCCCAGTTCATCAAGTAGCATCAGGACTGAGATCTTTCTTTTCCTCAGAGGCCTGGAGAGGCAGTTCTGCTTTGGGGGGGGGGGGGCGGTTGATCAAAAAACAGGCAACAGAGTCCATGTCAGTGTCAGCCCCTGCTCCCCTTATTAGTGAGCCCACATGAAGCCTGGGCTGCCCACCTGCTGCATCTGTGTATGGGGCCTACGTCCAGTCCATGCATGGTCCAGTGGTTGGTGCTTCTGTCTCCACAAGCCCCTCCAGGCCCTAGTTAGTTGGCTCTGTTGGTTTTCTTGTATAGCTCCTGCTTCCTCCAGATTCTTCTATCCTTCCCCCCACTTATCCACAAGACTCACTTTGCCAATGTTTGGTTGTGAGTCTCTGCAGTATTCTTTTTTTACTTAATTGAATTGCATTATTCTTAATTAAAGTGATTTAATCATAATTCTCAAATAACTAAAGTTACTAAATAAAAGTTATTCCATTTTGACATAGAGAAGGCCTGAAAGCAAGCAAAAAAGGCAGGAGAAAAGAAAAGCAAGTAAGACAGACAGATAGAAAGAAACAACACAAAAAGTAAAAAGACAAGTTCTCATAGTTTGGGAGTTTTTGGAGGATAGTAGATCACAGAGTGAAGATGGACACATTTTAAAATAGAAGCTTCAGTTGGGACTGTAGGAATAACTCAATAAGGTATAAAGGTTACGAAGGGAAGCAGCAGGCCCAGTACCAGGCAGTTGACCCTAAACAGTAGAAATTGAAGGCTTAGGAGAAGCCCTATGCTAAGTGAGGCAAATGAGACAATGAAGCAAATACTATAGGAAAATATGTCACAATTTACAAGTCAGCCCTCTCTGTCTATAAGATGTATATCTGTGAATCCAGCTAACCACAGACCAAAGGTATTCAGAAAAATTATTGAGTGTAATTAAACATGAATAGACATTTTTCTTACTATCCTCTGAATGATAAAGCTCCTTATATATGATATAGCACATCTAATGCCATTTGTTATGAGGAACTAGACTACATTCAGGTTTTAGTATCTGAGTTAAGTTCTGGTGCTAATTTCCCACTGAAAAATAACTTTATCTAGTTCAATGGCTTTTCCTGTTTAAATTAGTAGATTTTGATCCTTAGTAAAAATCATTGTACAGTATAAGCTGACCATGTCACCATTGCCTGACACTTTTCTGTGACTGCCTCCTACTTATTATAAAAGCTATAATTCTTCATGTTATCTACAGACCTTTGCTCTCTGGCTCTATCCACTCCCCTAGTCTCATTATACTCACTGTTTTCGACAGAAAAGTCCAGTAGAACATCGTTGCAATTATGGTGACATTTTATTTCTTTGAAGTACTACAGAGAATCCAGTTGTCACAAGCAATTCGATGTGATGAGAACTAATTACAGTAAAAGAATTTAAAATTTAGACACCGAGTTTCACTAGTCACATATCAACTACCCAAACATGGTGCTCAGTTCAGATGCTCAATGTCCCATCCACTGGGCTAGCTAAGATAGGCTCCCAATATTTCAGTCCTTTGTAGATACTAGGTTTTCAGGTATCTTCTCTGACCCCCTCTATTTGGTGTAGCTATCTCCTACTCATTTTTAGGGGAAGCTTTTCAGCACCAATTGGGTATAGGACTGCTATATATTGTCTGTCATTCATAGCACTTTTAATAATTATAATGGCTAATTTATTGATTATTCCTAAACTAGATTTTAAACATTGTCTGTCAGAGACTACGCTCATATTTCCACTCTTTGCACAAAATATGACTGTGAATGTTCATTTAAAATTTTACTTAATGAAAATCATTAAAAAAAAAAAAACAAAAACAAAAAACAGTGAGCAAAGGAAAGATAACTCCATGAGGCTAAGGATATTTTCACTATAATTGTTCGTCTTCACTGTCAACCTGACAGAGTTCAGAGTCACTTAGGAAACACGTCTCACGTGCACTTGTGAAGATTTCTCTAGAGCGACTTAACTGGAAAGGGAAGACCAACTCTGAATATGAACAGTACCATCTCAAGGGCTAAACACTGGTCTGAAAAGAAAAGGAAAAAGAGGAAACTGAGTTGAGCACCGGCACCTAATCTATCGCACAAGAATATTATTCTACCGGTGCCCGCCCAGTAGAATTTTTTGCCTTGATGGGAAACTGACTGTATTGTTCAGAATAGCACTGTGCTCCGGTGATTGACATGTGGCTAGTGAAACTAAGGATATGAATTTTAAATTTAATTTTAATTTTTGCTTCACTTTAATTAGTTTTAATCAAAGTTAATTGCGTGTGACAATTGGATGCAATATCATGAGTGTCCATGCAATGAGGCCTGCTGCCTGGCACTCCTACAGCTGCTGTTACCACCACCCTCACCACCAGGGGAAGAACTAAGCATGAAAACTATGACTCAAAATAAGCTCTTCTTTTCCTCAGTTGAGTCTTGCCAGTCATCTTGTCACAGAAAAGCAAACTAACTTCACATCCATCGAGAAAATTATTTTTTTCACCTTCCTTAACTTCTGCTGTCTTCCTCTCTCCTCCCTTTCTTCATTCTTTTCCTCTCTTATTTTCTTTGCATAAACAAGTATTTAGTGACCACCGTGATAAGCCTCACGAGCACAGAGAGGACCCTAAGAGTCAGAAAAGGGTATTTTGGTATGAAGCTTAGTATTTGTGTGATATTTGACATACCTTTTTGATGTAATGCCTTGATCAATGCACATAGAAGCAAACAGTAGGGAAAGGAATTGGGTCAGAAAATATCAGTGTCTTCTTGAACACAATAGTAAAAGGCCTACACTCTGATCTTGGCCTTCACAATGTTCGGAACTGTAATAAATCAATTTCTCTGGTTTATAATTTATCTGGAATATTGTATTTTGTTACAACACATTGAGTGAACTAATAAAACAAATAAATAGTTAATGAATGAGGACTTTATGTAAGAGAGATTCTAGAACTTGGCCACAACACTCCCTGGATTCTGTTCTCTAACCTCATCCTGATGGATAGACTTAACTATACATCATCCACTTAGGATTCATATTGTATTATGGAAAGTGGTACCTCATTTTCTATGGTGTGGCCCTTCCATGTTGAAAACACATTTGAAAAATCTCTTCTGTTATTTTGTTGGTGTCATAGTTTTGGGCAATAGGAATATATTGCAAGATCACATGCTTACTGAATTTTTTTTTTAAAAGATGCTATTCTATTGCTCCGAAGAGACACCATACCAAGGCATTTAATTGTGGGCTTCCTTACAATTACAGAGGGTTAGTCTATGAGCCTTGTAGAGGAGAACCTGGCCACAGACAGGCAAGCATGGTACTGTAAGGGGAGTGTATGGCTTACATCTCATCCAGGAGGCAGGAGGCAGAAAGGGAGATACTGGGTCTGGCTTGGGCTTCTGAAGCCTCAAAGCCTATCTCCAACAAGACCACATACTTCAGCAAGATCACACCTCATAACTTCTCCCCAAACAGTTCCTAGGGACAAGCATTCATATGTATGAGCTTACGGGGACCATTTTTATTCAAGCCATACCTTTTCCAGTCTTTTGGCCACATCTTCATTTCAACAGCCCTGTACTCTCTTGTATGATGTATTTGCTGGTTGTTGGTATATGCTTTTCATTGCCTGCTTGAGGGTTCCATTCTTCTTCAGTTCAGTACCTGATCTTGGTATAGCAGATATGCTGATACTGGGAATTCAACCACTTATGTAGTTTTCCTGGGTCAGAATCATATCATTTTTTTTTTCTTCTTCTATGGTTTTCCTATATTATGCTGCCTTAGTCTATTTTGTGCTGCTATAGCAAAATACATGAGACAGGCTAATTTATACAGATCAAAAATGTATTTACTCACATTTCTGAAGGATAAGAAATTCAAAACCATGATATCAGCAGGTTCTGTCAGCAGGTGGAAAGACAAATTAATCAAATGCTATGGGAAGTTTCTTTTTATAAGGTCCTTAACTTCATTTTCCAATTACCTCTTAAAAGTACCACTTAATATCATCCCTTTGGTAACAAGTTACTTTGAAGATGGACACTTTTCATCTACAACCATAGCCACTGGCAGAGATGATGATCAACACCTATACCTAGACTTTTAAAACTTATTGATTGATTGATTATTATAATTAATTCACTTCTTATCCCAGCTGTAGCCGCCTCCCTCGTCTTCTCCCAATCCCCCCCCCCCCCCCCTTTCTCCCCCCCTGTCCCCCCCCCCCCCCCCCGGTAGGGGGGGGCCCCCTCCCCTTCCCTCTGACTCTAGCCAATCAGGTCTCATCAGGAGTGGCTGCATTGTCTTTCTCTGTGGTCTGGCAAGGCTGCACCCCCATCAGGGGGAGGTGATCAAGGAACTAGTCACTGAGTTCATGTCAGAGACAGCCCCTGTTCCCCTTACTATAGAATGCACTTGGAGACTGAACTGCCATGGCCTACATCTGAACAAGGGGTTTAGGGTATCTCCATGCATGGTCCTTGGTTGGCATATCGGTCTTTGCAGACCCCTGTGCCCAGAATTTTTTTGTTTTGTTTTTCTCCTTGTGTAGCTCCTGTCCCCTACAGGTCTTTCTACCTCCCCTTTCTTTCATAAGTTTCTATACCTGTATTTTAACTAGTGACCAGTCACCCTAGCCAGTCCATGCTTCTTGTTTGTCTGTTTCCAGTGCTTTAACAAAAACTAGTAGCAACCATAAAACTCCAATGCCTATAATTAAACTTCTCCTATGTCGCACAAGTACCTGGATTACTGCAGTAGTCAATTTGGTGTTCAATCCCAGTTCATTATAAGGAAAATTTTTAATACTTTTATTGCTGCTGAAGAACAATTATGCTGCTTAGCCTCACGATAGTGATGACTTCTGAATTTCCATCAGTAGGGCAGGTGGGTTAGCTCCACTATCCCATTCTTGAATGCATGTTCTTGTTTCATTCTGGTAGAAACAACTTCAGTTCAGGTTTCCAGGAAAAGGGAGTCTAAATTATGCTTAGCATGTAAGAGTATATTGTGAGAATATCTGTGAGGAATCGAGAATTAAAAAAGGATGGATGGGAGAAGTGAGAAGGTCTAACTTCTCTATAGTTAGATTAATTAAGATTAGTTAAATTTAGTCAATTATTTGTATAAGTCTCTAAAGTTAAACTATCCCCTTTTTAAACAAAATAAAACTGCTCATTTTTTTTTCACTCACAACACTGAACAGTCATTGAATAAAGACTTTTTCTTGGGAAAGAATATGAGGTGAATTAATTTCTTAGTCTTAGGATACAGCTAATCTGTGATCAGCTAAGTACTTGGGTCAGAGAGAGTAAGTATCTAAGTTCATGTAAGTTTAAAATACTTACTGCAATATGAATTATGTTGAAAATACATAAAATATTATATTCTATATTTCTGGGATTTACTGAAAATACAGCGTTAGGTTTGTGAATTGATAAGAATATGCAAAATTTATAACTCAAAGGAAATGGTAGTGAGATTTCATCATGCCAATTACAATTTCTTTGGACTAAATTGAAATAGTTATTTTGTGACTTTTTTATTCTGTTATGCTTGTCTTTACCTTAAATAACAAACATAATATTGAGACTATACTGCATATGTTGTAACAATGTCACAGAAAAGAGCTAAATCATACAACTATTACAAATGCTCTTAGTTGTTCTCTTTTGCTAAGACACCACATAGTTGAGTTATAGAACATGGAGTAATCAAGCTGGTATTTACCTAAAAGCTTCATCCATAGTGCTGGAAGAAGCAATGAACATTACAGAAGGAGAAAAAGAGCCACCAATCAATCTTGCCCAGATTTGAGCCCTGTGAGGAGTAATAATAACGATTGGCCTAGCAAAACATATCCACTTCTGCAATGTTGGCATGAATGTCATTGCGGTACCAACTATTTTCTAATTTAAGTCCTGTTCCACAAGATAAAACTCATACCTACCGCTGTTAGACAGCCATAAACCTATGACATTGGTCATTAGCTTTAGAAGTGTTTAGGGTAAAGATGGTGAATTGGATCAAAAACATTGTGCAAGAATTCTCAAAGAATTACTAACATAATAATATTAATTTTAATATACTTAAATTTAAATACACAGGTATTATAAAGACAAATATTTTCTAATATAGAAGACAAGGTACTATTTTCAATACTGTCTCTATGAAATTGGTCTTCTTGTGAAGGACTACACACCAACATTTAAATCAGTCCTTATGGTTAAGGCGATGCTTTATTGTGTACCAGGATGAGAAAAAAAAAATTACAGCTTTTCTAAGGCAACCAAGTCCCAGAATCAAGTTGAGAAAACCCTCAGTCTAAATGTATCCTAAGATAAAATACATATAGGTGAAAGAAGCATGTAGAGTAAGCAAGAAATAAGATTTGTCAACATTTAAAAACTTGTTAACTTTTTGGTTATTTGTTTTTTTTTTTTAATTTTTAAAACCTTTCTTTATTTTAGGTATAACAATACCGTTTGAAGCTTCAATAACACTATAGTAGAATGATTTGTTACAGAATTAAACAGAAGAGAATTTCATGCTTCAAAACCTTTCCCTTACAACATTATTTTTTAATTACTGTTTTCCCTAAGTGGGTCAATGTCTTAGTAACTTTTCTATTGTTGTGATAAAACACCACAACCAGGAGGTACTTAATTTAGGATTATGGTTTCAGAAGGTTAGAGTCCATGATAGTGGTGCAGTTATGGCATCAGAAACATCTGAGTGTTTACATCTTAATCAGCAATACGAAGCAGAGTTGGTGGAAAAGGGAGGGAGACTCTAGAAATGATGTTAGTCTTCTGAAACTTCAAAGCCTGTCCCCAGTAGTACACCCTTCTCCAACAAGGCCATGCATTCTGATCCCTCCCAAACAGTTTCACCAATTAGGACCACACATCCCAATATATGAGACTGTGGGAGCCAGCAAACCACCACAGTCAATATGACAAATATATTCAATGATTAGTCATTAGTCCCAGTCATTGACGTTTAATTAATTAGTGTAATAGGAATTAAAAAAACATTGGCTTTCCCACTCACTATTTCAAAAGAATAACACATGTGGAATTCTTTCAGCCTGAAGACTGTGAAAATAATAGAATTCCTTTTACCAAACACTTAGTTTCATTAAGTGTTTCGCATGTTACACAACTAGTGAAATAACAAAACCAGGAGACTGACACTGAGTAATATCTATAAACTAATTCCATTTCCAGCATTTTAAAGGTTAATTTAGGAGATGGAGATTTTTTTAAGTTAAGTATCACACATAGATTCAAGAAATCACTACCAAATCCAAATACATAATTCATATTGACACAAAGAAGGTAACTCATGCTACCCTGAATATTCTTCTCTGTCCTATCAGCTCATCTCAGCTCCCTGGCAATCAAGTGGAATTCTGTCACTTTACAAATATTATATGCATGGAAACTTGTGGTATATGATCCTTTGGACTGATATTTTTTTACTTACTACCATTCCTTTAGATCTCTTCAAGTTATAATTTAATAAAACCTGTAAGTAAGAATACATCAGTATTTCTCTAACCACTCATTCCCAAAAGGACATTTGATTCTTTTCCTTTTTCATTTTTATATCAATAAGAAATTTCTTGTAAATATTTGTGTATAGATTTTTTATAAAAACCATTCAATTTTATTCTTCTGAAAATAATGTTCAAGAATATTACTGTTCGTTAGTGTAAGTAACATGTTTACTTTCATAAGATCCTTGTAAATGATTTTACAAAATGGTTTGAGAGTTTTACACTCTGTGGCAGTTTGAATGAGAAATGTGCCTAATGGGCTTGGGGTTCTTGAACATTTGCTTAGCATTTAGTGATACTGCATGGGGTGGTTTAGGTGGCGCAATCTTGCTGGAGACAGTACATCATTGGAAGTGGACTTGGAGATATGTAGCCTCACTCTACTTCCAGTTTGCTCTGTCTACTGTTAGCTACATCCCTAGACCATTCTGTCCTTCAAAGTCCAGGCTATCCAATGCTCTCTCTGAATTTTCATGTTTCACCTTTCTTTCATGTTTACACTTAATATTCAGTGTCATGAGATAAACACGTAAATGAGGCCTTTAGAATGTAATTTGATTAGGACAGAACCCTCATGAGTGGGTTCAGCACCCCCTATAGAAGAGGACCATGGATTTGGCTGGCTGCCAAGTCTGTAGAAAGGCTGGCTGGCTGTAGAAAGACTACTTCCGTGTTGTAGCAAATAGCTCTGACCAGATTCCCATCTACCATTTCCGTATAGCAGAATTCCTAACCCATGGAACTGTAAAAAATAAATACATGTGGTTTACAGCCTACTTTAGCTATGCAAGTCTGGTGAAGTAACTTGAATGGACTAAGACATAAATCTTGATAAAGCCTGAGAAATTCACCTGTTCGTGGAGGTAAAGAAGAGAAATAAGGGTCAGAGACAAGTCTAAACTTTCCAACATTCCCAACTCTTCAACTCTAATGGTTCTAAGGCATTGTAAGCATGTTGCTGAAAGTTTCAAATCTGTTTATTCTATCCGACCTTTAGGATAGTATGCAGTTGGTCATGAAAAGAGGAAGAATAAAGATGCCCAGATGAATAGAAGGGGGTAGTAGTAAAATTCACAAAGTGAATCTGAGACAGCATTTACTGCTCTCTGCATTTCTCAAACATACAAGAGGGAGACAACCACAATGGGGAGATGCTGATTGTTATGTTACTTAGGAAGGAATTATGTTGCGATCACTGCAGGAAAGGTGTGAAATCACAGTCAGGTGGTTTGCTGTGACATTGTATCCCTTAGGAATGTCTGAAACTACATCATAAAGTTCAACTAAGCCAGAGCTGAACAAGGACAACAGCAGACATGCTAAAGTGAATGGTAGAAAAGACCATGAGGCTTTATCCACACATAAATAACTACAGGCAATTAAGCAATGTTGAGAACAAGAGGGATGGTACTCCCCAGGGAAGAGCTCACCAAGCAGTTATTAGTACCAAATCAACAGCACCTGAAAACATACATACAACTAACCTAGTTTGTATTAACGTGTTTAGGAATATATATGCAGCATCTATGGGGATGCTGACAATCCTGTCCATGAATGCAGGTAGATATTAGGGTACAAAAGAAGGCTATGAGACAAACCTCCTGATAAATGAGAATAACACTCAGAATTGAGGTAGAATGATAAAAAAGGAGGAAGTAAACCACAGAGTAGGAGAAACTTTGCAAGCTGGAGGGAAGATAATTATCTGGAAGCTGTTCTTGAGGAATCAAGAAAAACATTGTCTCTATCTCAAGACAGTGTGGAAGACAATGATCTTCACTGGTTAGGTTCAATATTGACCTCAAAGATGTCATGACCATTGTCAAAGGAGAAAAAAAATATAATAATCCATGTAGAACAATTAAAATAGGACTGGAACATGTCACAGGACCAAACCATGTTACTATCATAAAAATGTTCAGAACAGTTATAGAAGATAATTTGCCTTTCCATTTTATACATGAAGAAATTCAAATTTATGAACAGTTAAAGTCTTATTCTAATCTTGGGACTCAAGCCCATAGGAACAACACAGACTTTGTTCTCTCCGTTTTCCTGCTTGCCTAAAGGAGTCATGCCAAAGTCATGAAGTGATTGTCTACTCCAGAGCAGGATCTGTCAGCTTTTGGGGTTCAACTCACAGTCTAAGAAAGGAATATTTGCTTCAATCATATTTTGAGGTGTCTCTGTTTAAACACAATGCTATTTTAATATAAATGTAATAAAATACCAATTCTAGCAAAACTCTTCTTTGTTATAATTTGGTAATCTAGTTTTAGGAATTATTATCTAAATCTTTTCCACTTATAGTGCTTTTAGAATTTGTAGGTAATGTGAAGTGTAACAATTTGTCCTAAATTCAATCAATTTGTCACACTCTTTAAGAAAGAGATCAGTTCTAAGTGAGGAAGACAACACACAGCTTTACTACGTTGATTGACACCAAGACTTTGACGCTTCATTCCACTTAGCATAGAACCTCAGAAGGCATTCACCAAAGAATAATGCCAGGAAATTGTTAAAGGCATCTACAATGGGGCTAGTCATATGACATGATATCAAAGCTGAAATTATTCAATGCAAAAACAAAGGTTGGGAAAGAATATAGCGTGGAGAAATTATTCTAAAACATTGCCATTTAAGCATTCTTAGTTTGACCAGTATGGAAGGTGATTAGCCTCAGAAGAGTGCAACAGAGGCCATGAACTCTGCCGGCCACCAGACAACACATACTGAAAGGAAATAAGTAGGAGAGAGAAGAATATTAACTGTGGTATGACACTCCCAAAGAGAAAAGGATAATATTCCTTCTTGGTCCTAGGACAGAAACTTTCCTACTCAAAGAATTCGTCATGGAATAAATGACAATAATGGAATCTTACCAAATTTTAGATTAAAATAGGTATTTGGCTGAATTTGAGCCCAAATCTGATCTCCAGTTTCATCCAAATACTTTCAGTAACATCTCTTGAAAGCCAAATATTCTTTGAAGCCAGAAAGACTACAGGTTCACAGATTACTATAACTGTATATAAATAAGGTGACCATTTAATTTATCACCCAAATCAGGACATGTTTGGGTGAATGCTATTCATACAAATGATGGTAGGATGGAAACAAATTCTGATGTCCTTTGAGAAGCTAGAGGGTATTGTCATTTTCCAGAAATGACATTCTTGTGTGGTCGGTTGTGTTGGTGTTCATGGGAATGATGTCAAAGTACACATGGATAAATACGACCTCTAGGAAAAAAAAATCCACCTGTTAGCTAAGGTACATCTTAGTAGGTGTTGTTGATGTTTGAAAATGTCTTTATACTTCAATATTTTTTAGAAATTATAACCAAGTAATTTCAATATATGTGCAAAATCCTGAACTATAAATGTGCTACCTATTTGTTCATCAGAGAAGACACTACCTAGCACTTTGTACATCAATACTGTGTGAGTATGTAGGTATGTGTCAACTTCTGTTGATTTACTTTAACGGAATCTTTGCTTTTCTCATTGTCCTAAGAGCAGCAAAGCCCCTTTGACTCCTAAGCCAATCTTTGATATATATATATATATATATAAAAACATTAGAGTCTGGAGAGATGGCTTAGCAGTTGACAGTGCTTGCTGCTTCCCAGAAAACTTGTCTTCAGTTCTTAACATTCACACTGGGAGGCTTATATCCAACTGCAACTTTCAGCTCCAAGGGATCCAATACCCTTTTCTGGGGATTTTAACATGGGCACACATATGTCATACGCTTACACACATACAAACTAACACACACAGAAATAAGTTTTTTAAAAACAAAAGGAAAGCATCACATGTTTAAGTTTTAGAAAAACATTTTGGATAGATGATCAATTGACAAAATTTAAATATATTCTTTTTTTTGAGATTTTTAGATGAGGATGGTAAGGTTTTGGTGTCTCTACATCACATGTACCTTCCAGGACATACAGATTTCTCATCCCAGGCTATAGATACACTGCCACTGGCTTACACCTCAGACCGAATTGGGAATCTTAACCATTTTCCTGGTCACACATTCTGAATTTCATCTCTCCGCAAATCGCCAAGTTCAGGACAGAAAGCACATCTTGAATGTGTTTATTTTTTCTATTCACTACCTCACACTATTCCAGGCCATTTTAATTTTTCTGGCCCGACTTCCTGTTCCTTGCTGCCACCCGTTATCCTGCCACCCACAGGTCATCTTTTGAAAATGCAAATGGAACTTCAAGTCTTAGTTCTTCAGTGGTTTGTTGGAGCACAAGAACAAAACAGTCCTTCTTGTCCTGCTCCATGCCATCCTATAGGAAATCATCTTGCCCCCCTCAAAACAACCCTGCCTCACTGGCCTACTTTCCATTCCCCCCAGGACTGGCCTTCCCCAACACAGGACCTTGTCTCTACTACATTGGTGATTGTATTCTGTGGTCAGTTCTCCTTTTGTTGATTTCTTCATCCTTCAAATCCATGCCCACAGGACCCCTCTTTCAGACCAAGAATTCCAACTGCATATGGCAAGTTACTGACTAGATTAACTACCGTGTGTAGTTCTTGTGTGTTTACTTGTGCTTGTCTCTCAACAGCGCTGCAGGCATCTAGGGTAAGAGTCAATAATCTCTTTTTGTAAAGCAGCAGAAAGTAATTATTGTAAGCTTGGTGCATGTGCTCTCTGTTTCATCTGCTAATTCTACCACTGCAGCATGTAGGCAGGCAGGGACAGCTCATGAAACAAAGCATGTGCCTGTGTTTCACTAAAACTTTATTCACAAACTAGGACATTCCTGTACACTGTTTGTTTTTTTTTTTTTTTTTTTTTTTTACATTTTCAGAGTGCATTTTGAGTCACACAATTTTTTCACATGCCGTTTAGCTATAAATTTTGGACAAATTTCCTAAGTTTGATTAGTTTCAAAGATTTCAGATTCTCATTTAATAAAATCATACGGATATCAAATATATATCAGGGGCTCAAACTGCATGACGAAAAGACAGCAGTGTGCCATCTGCTTTTGTATTAGAAGATAGAGACCATTATAAAACTCATTCTCCTAAAGTAAGTTATGTAATTTTAGCACATGGTTGAGTTTTCCTACTTTAGATGACATGATCAAATTGAAATATATTTGACTTGACAAACCTGAGTGTGGTCACGTAAATAATAATTCACCTAAACTATACCTTCAAAGTGACAATAATATTGTGCATATGATTTTAAAATCATTTCATTATTCTTAAACATTGTAGTAATACAACCAGCAAATATACATATTAATTTCTTGCTCAACTAAAATACCACTTTATTTGGGGGGCAGAGAAAACAGGGAATCATCAATACAAAAGCAAACATAGCATAATTCATCAATGCAGAAATCACAGAAATGCTTCTTCCTTCATGACACAGGGAATAATTATTTGGAATCTATAGAAATCCCTCCAGAAAAATGCAATAATTCTTGCCTAAATATATTGAAATGAAATCCTTCAAAACAGAAGGGAAAATTATTATCAGACTATCTTATACTTTCAACAAAAATAATATCTATTTTATACTGTTTGTCATCATACCCTCTGTTAATTATCTGTGGCTCCCAGTCATCCATACCCTCTGCACTGTGTACAAAACAATTTGTCAACCAATACAGTGTAAAAGAATAAACAATTTAACTTCCTTCTATGGCCTAAGCACTGTACACACGTGATCATATTTTTCATCATGGCAACTTTTGAAGGAAGGGGTGATGTTGTTTACTAACTAAGCAAAATAGGATTCGGGGCTAGTTACTGATTCATCCAAATACGCATAGCTTACTTCATTATGTGTCTGGGGTAATTCATAACAAGTACAACAAGCCAAGGCTTGAAAAAAAAAATGGAAATGTATTCTTTCTCAAATTTGAAAGCTAGAAATAAAAACCCAAGCAGTTAATCAGGGCAATGTTCTTCCTGAGGTCTCCATGATGGACTCTGCAGTGGCTGCTTCTAGTTTGTGGTGGCTCCTGGCTTTCCTTGGCTTGGGGGCAGCATGCCTCTATTTCTTCCCATGTTTCCTCGTGCCCTTCTTCCCCAAGTGTATCTTTGCATGTTCTTACAAACAGCTTCCTGTTCCCTGGGTGTCTGTGTCCCTGTTTTTTATAAGGATGCCTAATCTAAAATGGCTGTATTTAAGGTAATTCTGTGACTAAGCTCTCCCAAATAACTTCACCATTCAAGTTCTTGGATGGGTTTGATTTTGAAGGCAATAATACTGACCATAGCTCTCAAATGGTTATCAGGGACTAAAACTGACTTGTGGCAGTGATTTTATACTTTACAGTTAAAATCTCACCTAAGTGAATCAAATTAATAATGAAGTTCAGAGTGCAATTTTAGAGTGTTTTTGAGCAATGGTGATTGTTAGGGTATCAATGGAAAGAATTGGTTTGAATAGTTTCATACTGTTGTCCAAAACAGTGTCCATGTTGCCCTCAAGGACATTTGATGCATGTCTTATGAGTAGATAATTAAGATTTTAATTTCTTTTTATGAATGTTGGTCGAACAAGGAGACTTTTAGCAGACATTTCTTGCCTTTCTAATTAAGGTCTTCAGGTACCAGGCAATAAGTCAAGTTTTTCTCCAAGCCTTGACTGTAGCCTGTTTTCCCACCAGGAGATAACGTAGCTCTATGGCTCAGTGCATTTGGGAAATACCAACCAACCACATAAATCAGCAAATGATTATACTTCTGTATTTGTTAATGCACCTTGTGAATTTCTGGGAGAGAGCTATTGTTCGCATTTTCCCTGAGTCCTTTGAACATGCTTTATTGAGTGCCTCCAGGAACTAACTAGGTGCGCTGTGTACTTTGGGGGACACGCCTTAACTGTTTGCTTGCTTATCAAAAGACAGAGAAGTTCTGCTTCTACGGACGTAAGAAACCTCTTCTTTTGTGCTTTCAATTTTTTGTTTTGATACTCCCCGTAATGGATGAGAAAGGAGAAACACCATGTGCTGAGACTCATGCATATACAATCATTTACTCAGTATCTTCACACTCAGGTATGTGGCCTAATAAGGTAGCGATACACAGAAAGAGATTTGAAAAGCAGATTTTTATTGATATTCAGATAATACATGTAAGAAGTCATTTTCCCAAATAATTATGATGTGATGTTATGTTTATGTAATGAATTCTGTTCCCTAATTTGTGTTGAAATTTTAACCTCCAGTTCTATTAAATATAACTACATATTGAAGGCTAGCGTGTGTGTGTGTGTGTGTGTGTGTGTGTGTGTGTGTGTGTGTGAGTGCTCACACATACGTACTGGCTCTCTCTCTGACCATGTCAGGCCTTGTTATCAGACTCTGGTTATCAGGCCTGGTGAGATGGCTCAGAGGTAAAGGCACTCATCACCAGGCCTGATAACCAGAGTCTGATAACAAGGCCTAAATTTAACAGGTAAATAAGGTGAGTTTATAAATGTCAGATCTTAATCTAGTAGGATGGGTGTTCTTGCAATTGGAGGGAGAGACACCAAAGACATGAATATATGGCAGCCATCTTTAAGCCAAGAAGAAAGGCCTCAGGAGAAATGAAGCCTGTTAACATCTTGATCTTGAAGTTTCGGCTTTTAACAGCTTCCAGATATAAATTTCTTTTGCATAAGCTACTCTGCCAATGCTATTTTATTATAGAAACCCAAATAAAATAAAGCATCATTATTGTTAAGTCCTTGCTCTCAAGAGTTTTCCTCAGCTAGTTCTCATCTTTACTGAGCTTTTATAATTCCTTTATTTGTATTTTAGAAGAATCTGAGGAGAACTTGATTATGAACCTCCTGAGGACTCGGACTTTGTATTCCCATTTCCACGTTGACTCCACAGAGATAGACATCTGTCAGGACAACTGAGCCATCTATATTGTAGAATCTTTTGGTGCCTTAATAATGAAGAGATAAACATATTATTTGGAAAGAGCTCAAAATTAAAAAAAAACATACAAAGTGATTTTCCAACAGATCAAAGTTCACATGTGTCTTATTTAATACTCCTCATTCAATCTGAGCAAAATGCCTCTTCCCCAGCTTTATACAGATGTGGAGATGGTTATTTAGCCAGTGTCAGACTGTCTTTCTAAGAGCCAGAATTCCAACTCATGTTGGCTTCTTTTCCTTTTCTTTTCTTTTATTGTCTTTTCTTAAATCTTCTTAAATATATGATGGGTGAAGAGAAGCAAGTATAATTTTTAATATGAAGAAAAGATGCTGATCAGAGTATTCTATCATTTGCCTAATTAGAGAAACAAGAAAATCTGGCTAGAGATCAGAACTTATAAAAACAATCAGTGGAAAATTCAGTGGACTACACACTTATTTGAGCGACAGCCTCTTCAGTGACACACTGTTTAAGAAAAGCTCAATGCTGTGTTGTGTAACTAAACATGATGATTATAAAGCATTAATAAATCCTTAAAGCACCAAAGATTGTTCTCCGTTATTATACTCTTTGTAGATATTTTAGAGGAAGAGAGGGAGAGAAGGAGAAGGGTAAGTGGGACTAAATGTGTCCAGAGTTAGACAATAAGAATGACCAGACATAGAAATGACACTGTTACACATTACTAATCTGGGTATTAGTCTGGAGACAACTGAAGCTGACATGGCAACTGTTTCAAATAATTCAGAGAGTTCTGGTTACAGGAAAGATTTAGTCTTAAGAACCAAGTTAATACTGTAGGTAGTGAGCATTTAATTACTGAGAGAATTCAAATATATGTGTCCACATTTAAAAAAAAAACTGCATTTACAGACCAAATCAATTAATTTCTAAGTTTTTTAAATTTGAAGATTTAGCATCTTACATTCCCCTTATCCTTACCTCTACCCCACCCCCACGTTAACAAAGTTAAGCTTGGAGGAGGAAAATGAGTGCTATCTTGCTTACGGAACTACAGGAAGAATTCCCCAGGACAGAAGCCCATCTGGCTCTCATCATTATTACTATGAGATCCTTACTGGGAAATGGCTCAATTTGAGCCCTTCTCTCTATTGATTCTTTCATAACTGCATTATTCACTCCCCAGGTTTCAAAGCCGATCACATTACCCATTTTAAAAGAATTGTCTATTAATTTTTGCCTTTATCACCAAAAGAAGCTCATCCTTAACGCCCATCATTGCACCTGACATTGCGCAGAAGCTGCTAAGTATAATAGGACTCGGGTAGGTGTTTTCCTTATCCTGGCATCCGTGTCGCTGGAGAAGTACCCACCGAGGCTGAGAAGCGAGTACCTGATGATAGCGAACATCACTGGAGGAATTAGAGTAGATAATCCATTTACAAGCAGCAGCCAAGTGCAGTTATGCAGTCCTGATGGGGCTACCCAGTGCCCCAAATGGCAAATTAAAGAGTTACTGTGTGGTGGGGCGTCTTGAGGGGAAAATGAGGATATGGTAGTAGACCGATTCCAGCCAGAACCCGTCAAGAGAGAGATTGCGTTGAAGAGTGCAAAGACGGTTCAGGTTGCTGGATATGTGTATGCTGTGTGTGTGTGTGCACCAAAAATTGTCTAGAAACCCACACCCCGGTGGCTGTGCACAGTTGACAAGTAAAGAGAAAAGACATGGTGGCAGGAAGGGGAAAAATAGATCTAGAGGGTGTTCCATCCTGCTGTTCTAAACCCTGTTGGTGCTCAAAAAGCATCAATGATGAAGACTGGAGCGAGGATGAAGATGATTAATGCAACCCATGGGAAAAAGAGGACTGGGAAGGATGACATGGACCAGGACCTGGAGAGGGAGGATGACTCAGGGTGAGGGTTACCTGGGGAAAGAGAGCAGCGAGTATGCACGTCGGCGAGCGTGGAGGGGGGAGGGGGGGAGCGGCCAGTGCACGCGTGGCTCGGACCCGGGGAGGGGGTGGGTGGTGCCCGTGGGCGGAGCGGCTCCGGGACTGAGTGGCTGGCAGCTTATGTCTGCGAGAGCAGCAGCAGCACCCGGGAGCGAAGCTCCGAGACTCCGCCTAACTGACACCCAAACTCTCCCTCTCCCTCCCGCAGCCCCAAACTGGAGGCAGCGGAGCCCGCGAGCCAGCAGCGTCGGGCGGCCCCGGCCCGGCCCCGCCCCCGGCCCGCCAGCCCAGCCCGCGCCCGGCCGCGCTCCGGAGCCCAGCGCCAGCCCTCGCCCCCTCGCCGTGCCTCCGCCTGCCCGCCCCCGCCAGCCAAGGCTGGGCTGCGGGAGGCGGCCGGGCGGCCCCGAGGCTCGCCAGGGCGACCCAAACAAAGGCAGCATCCGGGCTCGGCGGGAGGCGAAGCATCATGAGAGACTGGGTCCTGGCTGTCCCCGGCTCCGCTGCTGCTGCCGCTGCCGCTGCCGCTGCCGCTGCCGCCGCCGCCGCCGCCGCCGCCGCCGCCGCCGCTGCCGGGAGGGCTTCGCTGTGAGCGTGGAAAGCAGGGGCGCAGCTGCGGGGCGTGAATCCGAAAGGTGAGAGCGAGAGCCAGCGAGCCGAGGGGGCGGGCAGGCCACCAAGATGTCCTCGGCCGTGGGGCCCCGCGGTCCTCGCCCACCCACGGTGCCTCCCCCTATGCAAGAGCTGCCCGACCTGAGCCACCTGACCGAGGAGGAGAGGAACATTATCATGGCAGTGATGGACCGGCAGAAGGAAGAGGAGGAAAAAGAAGAGGCCATGCTCAAGTAAGCACCCCCCCCCACCCCCAAGGCGCTCCATCCATCCCTAGGTAGTGGTGCCTCCATCCGTCCATTCACCACTCACTCACCCGCTCCTCTTGGTTGAGCGTGGGGGAGGGGCTGGCGAGGGTGGAGGGGTGAGGGCAGAGGTGCCCATCTTAGGACTAGGGTCCTCCCCCAACCCCCCATCTTGAGCAGGGTGAAAGGTTTGGAAGTCTGGAGGAGGGAGAAGACCTCACAGAACCAGAAACCTAGGAGGATGGCTTGAGACAGGAGTGCCCAAGAGCAGTACGTGGACAGTAGGACCACCTTGGGGTGAGGTATGCAGAGCTCAGTGAGGCTGATCAGGAAGCTGATCACACCCAATGGCAGGGCCCTGGGTTAAGGGCAGGTTAGGGACTAGGGGCTGAGTAGAGAAATGGGTGGCAGTCGAAACTGCTGAAGGCAGCTCCTCTCTGGAGTTGTTGAGCAGATCTGAGTTACAACAGTGAAGGGTGCTGGTATTTATATAATAATAATAAAAAAAAAGCTTATTTTTAGTGTTCGTTTTGCTACTCACTCATTTTACAATGCAAAGGTTGGGTCTTTTTTTGGGCAGTTGCCATCTTTGGTAACCTGCCTCCTCAGCTTCTCTTTAACCTTCTATATTCCTACTCTTCTACACAGAATAACTGTATGAAGGCACGGATTCTTATCCACATGTAATGCCATTGGCAGTACAAAGTTTTGGATAATGACAGTAGCTCATTGGTGACTGTGGCCTGAATCAAATAGGGGTTCCTCATTATTGATTTCCAAGAGATCTCTGGGACCTTCCCAGTTCTTGAAGGAATCAGTCAGGGACTGAATTTCTGCACAACCTCCTCTTTTCAGAACCCAAAAGAAACCCAAAAGAGGTACCACCCTTTGGGGTACCTCTGTCTGGTGCCCCCATTTTCCTGGGGATGAGGAGGGGCTAGGGCAGCAGTGTGTGACAGGGCGCTATTTCTGCTCCTTAGCCTCGCCCATGAAGTGAAGCTACAGGGGATTTCAACTCTGCCTTCCCTTGGGAGGTCTTCACCAATTCAGTAAAGTTCTCCTCTCTGGGGTGGAGGGATGGAGATACCCTGACTGGTACTGAGGTCTTGGTATCTTCTGCTTATGCAGAAGGTGTATTTGGGGCAGGCAACTGGCATGAAGAGCCAAAGAGAACCTGTTGCATCTGGAGTTGGCTGATTGCAAAGAAGTGTAGAGAGGGAGCAGGGGGTGGCAACAGGGCCCAGGGCACACCCAGCAGGGCCTTTCTGGAATTTCCTAGAATTGCAAACTGAAGGGAGGGTGCTGTCTGGGAAGGTATCTCCTTCCCTTCTGTGTAGCTGAGCCTCACAGGAAAGGGATATGAAAAGCTGCATTCATAGACCGTGGGTCCCCCAAGCAAAAGCAACTTCGATGTAGAGTAGGGAGGGTTATATTGAGGGAGAGATATGGGTGTCAGGCCACAGCAAAATAGTAGAGATTCCAATTGTCCTTCTTCCTCTTTCAGTATAGACTTTGGGAAGATAAAAGGCTGTTAAGTTGGAAGGCCAGAGCTGGCCTGGCTCTATAAGAGCAGCAGGTTTCTGAATTCCCTGCCCCTTCTCAACCAAAAAAAAAAAAAAAAAAAAAAAAAAACTTTAAGCCTGCCAGCTTGAGGGAGGCAGAACCCTCGTTAATCTGCTTCCTGTCCCTAGTGGAAGAATGACGTTCCTGATGCTGCAGGCTTCCCCTCTTCTGAGCCTAGAAGTAATGGATGGTGTCTAATGCTGCTGCTGTCTGTCTGTCTGGTTGTTAGTCCATCTGTCCTCACCACTGCAGCCCCTGCCCACCTGTCCTGGATACTGTCCTGTTGGTTAGCATTTGCAGATTTGCTGCTGTTTCTTTTGGTGTGTGCTGCAGACAGCAGGTACATGGAGGCCTCCAGGAGCTGGTGATAATATGGGCTGCTGCCTAACAGAGTCCAGACAGGAAAGGGAGGCACGGGGCAAGTACTGGCCATAATGCCTCTTCATTGGCTGTTGGAAGCATCGTGGAAAGTGATGGGTTTTAAGTGGGAGTGGATGAGTTTTGGACAGGATTGCAAACCTGCTCAGCACCTAGGGTCAGTGATGATACTATACAGGTTTACACGGACAAGCAGAAATTAAAAGCTCTACCCAACTGCTCGTGTCTAGCGTGTCATTTTCACTGCCTTCCACAGGCCTGTAAATACTACTCCTTTATGGCACGCTTTCACAGAATATCGCAGCATGTAATGCTGTTATACAACAGCTCTCGATAACCCTGGACCTCTGCATTAACTTTCTCAATCAGCCTCCTCCGCCAGTGTGGCCTATTGTGCAGTGGTGGGTCGGCGAGTATTTTGGAATGTTGGTGTACTTCCGTGTAAGCCTGTCAACGGTGTCTGTAGTTGCTGGGACACAGCTACACTTTAAATTTTTTTTTTTTTTTTCCTGGAAGGAACTTGGTGTTTTAGAAATTACAGCTCATAGTGGCCATTCAGATGTCACATATGTAACACCACACATGGGTGGTGGCCTTCTCGAAGCTGGCCGAGGGAAATGATCAGAAAACAGGATGCTTTTCACATGCCCATGCTAAGACGGAAAGGAGTTTTTGAGGCAATAAACATATCACATATCCGAGAAAGTACTCTTACAAAAGACCCAAACAGAACTAAAGTTCTGAGAAGAGAGAAATTAGGTTTGTCGTACTTTTGTGACCAAGGCAGAGCCATCCCCATGCACTGCCTACTGTGTATAAGCTCTTCTTCTCCACTAGGTATGGCAGCAAACGTCCACAGAGAGGATGAGAAAATGGATGTGTATTGTAAAGCCATCGTACTAAATACAAATTGTAATATGTTTATACGGTTTGCCTTGATTGCAAATTACTGCTTAAGTCTAGATTTGATAATGACGCTACATAGGCACGCATAGGAAAATTTCATTTTACTTCCACCTCAAGAATTAAAAAAAAAAAAAAGTTACATGAAACTGGAAGTCCTCATGATCATATGATTTCTGTAAAATCTGCTAATTTTAAGTGATATTGTTTTCTAATGAGAAAAAGTTGGCTCTTGAGAATTGTACTTCATGATTGATGTAACTGTAAAACAGGGGTCAAAATTTCTGGTTCTCTCTCTTTCTCTCATGTGTGTTTGTGTGTGCGTGTTTGTGTGCGTGCATGTGTTTCTGGAACCTTTTTGAAACCTCCCTTTCTCAATGAATGCTTCTTCAAGTACCTGTCACTAGGCATTATGGGCCAATATATTACATAGATGGAAAACTGTGTTATCTGGGACCTAAATCAGAGAAGATCTCATTAGAGGTAAAAATCTTATTCCTTCTCTTAAATAAAAGCTTCAAAGAGAAATGAGTTTTGGAATAGGAAGAGAAGAGAGAGAGAAAAAAAAAGAAATAGAAGTAAAGATTAAGGGGATGATTTGATGATGTAAATTTAAAACCATATTGAAGTAGCTACTGAAATTGGCTAACACTTATTGAGTATTTACCGAGTGTCACCCGTTACTCTGATTGTTTGCAATAACACGCGGGTGAGCTGTGCCGACTTAGAGTGCGTGCTTGAGCCCTCCGGAATCCTGAGGCTTTCACTGCTACCCTAAATTGACTCAAATACACGGTTCCACCAGGTTTCAAATCCACACCTTTCACAATACATGCCGCTGCGTCCCCGGTCACTGTGTTGTCTCAACCAAGAAGAAGCTTCTAATATTTATCTTTTCATTCCGTGAATTTCTGGCTTTTCTTCCGATTCAGGGGAGTGGTTTGACAGATTAAGCTGACTTAGAAAATGAGCTGCTGGTCTTGATGGAGCAGGGCCGACTTCACTTCCACTGGTTCACAGAGCCTTCCTGTGGATTGAAGGGAAAGAAATTGCCTCCAATTTAAAGATAATGAAAAGCGTCATAGTACATTGAAAAGACCTTTGGAACCATGCATTTTTCCCCTTATATTTGATTTCTTCTACTTACTGGGTTAGAAAATTGTTAGAATTTTTGGGGGTTCTGTACTTGTTATATATTTTGCACCTCAAGATGTGACTTGCTCTACAAAGATGACTTTGGACCAGTTCCCCCTTACTGGGGACTATGACCTTTATTTTCAAGCATCTTCCAGTATAACCTTCTTGGGGAGAAGAGGTAAAATAGGAGTTTCTATTACTTTAGTTTTCCTGTGTGCATGCATACCATATTGTACTTTCAAATGTATTGAAATGGCTTGTTTTTTTTAAGAATGCAAGAAACAAGGTAGTGTCAAAAATAATGGAAAGATACAAAACCATTGGTTTTCGGTTGATCTGTGGTGGTTCATTTTTAACTTGTGTATACTCTTTCTTAAAAGAGCACTACCATTTTTGTATTTACATTACCAAAGTTGAGGTACTCTATACTATGCAAATCGGTGTGATCTTTGGGCTACTGCCAAGTTGAGTAGTGGAAACACAACCACTCCTGAAGGTTATTTGTTCAATGGGAAGGCTGACTTGTGCAAATCAGTCTCAAACCTCCTAGAAAGATATCAGTATGAATTCCTGAAACCACTCTATTCTCCCACGTCTATAAGAACCATATGGATGAGCTTGTTTTGCATGGATTATAAGTGCCATTGTGTTGAATTTCATTTACCTTAATGGTCTATGTTCTGTTTTTAAACAGCTTTGAACACTGGATCTTGGGAGATGAGTTTGGATATTCCAGATATGGTCTAGAGCGTTGAAGAAAATTTTCCTGAGGCACAAGGCAACTAGAGTCATAGAACCTCAGACTCCTATACAGCAATTCCTGCCTTCACTGTTTATTAAAAGGCTGTAGTAAAGGTGTGGGTTGGGCATTGTAGACTGTTTAGTTCCTCTCTTGGGGACAGGAAGCTAGCATGTTCATTTCCTTTCTATATATCAGACATTTCTCTAGATACTTCCAAATGCCAACTCTTGACATGCAGTCTATTCTGTTTGTGTTGGTTTATTTTCTAATATTAGTGAAGTCTTTAGGACTTTGGTTTCCTAGGCGCTTGCTCGTGACATTTGGTCTGAGAATCCAGACAGTGAATCTTACAAACAGCAGGAGAACTGCATTATGGCTAGTAGGATCTCCTATGCTTTTCTGTGTGCATGCATCTCTCTAGCTTATGCTCTTCTGACCCATTTGCTCTTTCACACACAGGTCTCCCTAACACAGGAGCATTCTTGCCACTTCTTTCCTCAACTGGAAGCCTCTTTCAGCCATATTGTTCTGAATTTTATTTACCTGAAGTATCAGGTTAGGATACTTCTATGAATAGAATGATGTGATAGTTCAACAATAAGACCAGGCATTAACACTTCCTGTGTCAAAACAGGTCCAGGCAATGGGTCGTGTGGGTAAAATAGATACTGCTCTTCTTATAGCTTATTGCTGCTGTAGTTCCTATCACTTAAGAACTTCCATGGTCTGAAAGGTTGACCTCTGTCTTGTTATACAGAAAACTGAACAAGGGTTTGGGCTTGTTTTTTTATTGTTCTTTTTGTTGATGTTGTATTTTGTTGTTTCTGCTTTTTGGGTTTTGTTTTGCTTTGTTTTGAGACAGGGTAGCCTCGGTTGTGCTGGAACTCTCTCTGTATATGAGGCTCCAACTCTTAAGATCTGCCTGCCTCTGCCTCTGCCTCCTGAACACTAGAATTAAAGGTCTGTACCACTACACTGTTAGGTGTTGGTCTTAAATGCTATCACTTTCTATAGGTATAAACATTCTCAAGTCATCCCAATTAGTTTCTTGGCTTGCTGGGTACAGTGGGACTTGTCAGGTCTGTCCTTGTAACTCATGAGGCTTTCACATGGTGAAGCAGAAATATCTTTAAATTTCAAATTACTGTACCTAAGGAAACTGCTCTTGATGCCTTTCCTCTTTGCAAACTAAGGTAGACCTGTAGATGCTTTTAGGCTTGTGGGGGGGGAGGAGTTTTGTTGGAGAAAGCCTCACCCATACTCTTATGAGGGCTCTGTGACCTGGATTGCAGTTATACTAAGGTGGGAAATTGGCAAGAAATTAAAAGGAAAAATGATCACAGAACCCTATAGTTATGTTTTTCTTTATTTCTCATTAAATAGCTCATAAATGTTTATAGCACAAAAAGTAGTGGGAAAATGGTAAGGTCTGAACAAGCCAAACAGTTCAAGATGAGAAGAGAAATTAGCTCAGGGTAATTTTCTTATCTTTTACTAAAAAACAAAACAGTGTTAACTTCTTTGTCACTGAATGTAATAAATGACTTATTTTTAACAATGAATGAGGGGCTGCTTGTTAAGTAATTCATCTTTTTTAGCTTTCTGTTGGATGATGTAACATATGTATTTAAGCTTTTAAAATTTCTGTGCTAAATGCCCAATCGTTTATGCATGTATAGTTTCACATTCTTTTTGTTTGTTTGTTTTTGTTTTTCGAGACAGAGTTTCTCTGTGTAGTCTTGCCTTGGCTGTCCTGGATTTACTTTGTAGACCATGCTGGCCTTGAACTCACAGAGGTCCACCTGCCTCTGCCTCCCAAATGCTCAGTTTACAAGCATGCACCACCATACCCGGCTTAGTCTCACAATCTTATATTAGGTTTTTGTGCATTTATTTTGACCTAGGTTAAATAGCTGACAACAGTGCCGTACTGCAGAATTGGCTTGGGGGCTTTCCTATTTTGTGAAGGCTTCCTATACATATTCATGTTTATTTAAAGAAAAAACTAGACTTGCTTAAAAGGTGAGTGACTTATACAATAGATTTGCCTTTATTTTTTTATACCAATTTTTTGCTATGTATACTGTTTCATACTGTCAATTTTAAGTATCAACTTTGATGACAAATTAGATTATCTTTATCCTCTTTCTAGGTTTTGGGATTTTTTTTCCCTGCCTCAAATTATTTTTACCAAGCCACTGAAAATCAAACAATTAAAGTTTAATTTTTTTTTTTCAGAGCAGTAAATAATGAAAGCAAGGGGTATAGAATCTTGAAAAACATTGTTTAGACAACAGTAATGATTTACTGAAAATAAGACTTTCCATTTAATAGAATCTCAGTGCATGTTTCTTTTATAGGAAGGCTGAACTCAAAGTTTCAATTATTTTTCAAATAATAGTTGTTGGTTACAACTGCATACAGGCTATCTATGAAAATTCTCTTTTGAGCCTAGCAAAAGTTCAGCCTGCAGTTTAGAGACCATACTCTTGATGTGTGAATTCATTTAAGTAGATTTTAAAATGTAGCATTTTGATAATCCCTTTGAAGTTCAACCAGTAAAATAATGTAATATTGTTGAAAAGACTCTCAAGTAATTTGTGAGTTATTAAGGCATTTAATTAGAATATTAGCTATTTTAAAGAAGCATAATGAATGAAACTGAGTTAATATAGATGAAAATACCCAGTCAATGATTTACTCATTGTTTAGTACTTTTTTATTGCTCATAATTAAACTAAGTTACTTGTCTGGAAGATATTATTATGTTTATACACAAGGCATGTTCATTGAAAACCAATTAAATTGTCTATACTGCCATGTATACATCTTATGCCATTTAGTTCTTTTAATGGGCTGTCATGTTTAATATGGATATGTATTCACAAGTAAGACTTACTTAGTATAAGAGCAGTTGCTGATGACAGATTCCCACACTCTGTAGGCCCGGCATAGTTTATTACTTCTCAGTTTATATTACTGTACTTGAAGTATCAATCACTGATCTTTGTAGAATACTCTTCATTTCAAGAAACCAAACGTTCAGGCTAGGTTTTTTTTTTTTTTTTTTTTTTTGTCGGTTTGTCATGAACTAGGATCACCTGGGAAGAGAGACCCTCAACTGGCAAAATGCCGCCATCAGATTGGGCTGTAGGCAAGTCTGTCAGGGGGCATTTTCTCAATTAGGGATTGATGTGAAAGGGCTGGCCTGGCTGACTGTGGGTGGTGCTTCCCCTGCACAGGTGGTTCAGGGAAGGATAAGACAGAAGGGTGAGCAGGCCACGGGGAGCACACCTGTGCTCCTTCCTGTAGGGCCCCTTCTTCAGTTCCTGCCTCCAGGTTCTTGACTTGAGTTTCCACCTTGACTGTTCTCCTTACTTCTATTATGGACTGTAATCTGAAAGGCAAAATAAACCCTCTCCTCTTCAGGTTGCTTTTGGTCCTGGTGTTCACCACAGCGTCAGAAACATAACTGAGATGCTGAGTTATTTTAAAGCTCTCGGTCATTGCACCGTCATTGTGGGCCTCACGACTACTCACGTCCTTTATACTCAGCTTAAGATTTATTTGCTTCTAATTTTATGAATAAGTGTGTATGATGGCTGAATGAATGTGTGTGCGGTGTGTGTGGGCACATGCCCACAGGAGCCATGAGAGGGAGGTGAGTCCTCTGCATCTGGAGTGTTAAGCAGTTGTGGGTTCTGGGAGCTAAGCCTGGGTCCTGGGGTGAGAACTGCAAATGTTTTTCACTGCTGAGCCATCTCTCTAGCCCTTTGTCTTGTCATTAAAGAATAAATAAAGCAAGAAGTTGGCTAGTTGTTTTTTCTTCCTTCCTTCCTTCCTTTCTCTCCCTCTCTCAGTTTTCCTCTCTCTGTCCTTCCCTCTCTTCCTTTCTTCCTTCTTTTTGTCCTTCCTTCCTTCCTTTTTCTTTTTTATGCCTTTATTTTAGAACAATTAGGCTATATTCTTAGTATCCACGGTGTGCACGAGTCAAAATATCATTTTTTTTTCCAGAATATAAGGTAGTATATGTACATATTTAGAGATCTGCTAAGGTCAGAAAAATTACTTAGTGTCTGGGTAGAGGCAGATGAGAACAAAGTCAGATAACCCACTGACTTTTCTTTTTTATATTTCACACAGCTTAGCAGATTTATCTTTCTTGGTTGTCTCTGTATTGTAATATAGTGGAGCTTAAGTATTCTTTCCTAATCCTTTCCTTCTGAAAAAAAAGAGAATCTATCTTATATTCTGGTATTTGAAATAGAAATATATTGAAATAAGCAATCTCTTTTCTATTGGTTATTAAAACTTAGTAAAGCACAAGTTATAAATAGCTTCCATTCTGGTGTGATATCTGAAAATCATCTGTTTTTCATGAAAGCATAATTTAAAAGATAAAATCTTATAAAGATAATTTGAATTTATAAAATTTTTTTTGTATCCTAGGACAAATATTGTCACTTAATAAAGCAACCCAGGGTAAAAACTTGATGCTAATGTTGAAAGGTCTGAGACCTGTTTAGACACAGACATGAGAAAAAAAATCATGGTGTTTGGTATCCAACAGCTTCAGCTGGTCAATACAGAACACAGCTATGATTAATGATGAACCCAGTGGCTAACTCCTATGTTCCATAAAGGAGCCATAGTGAGCACATCTGGGCCTTGCACAATGAAAACCAAACTGAACAAACACATCCAATTCTAGACCACATGAAGCAGGTATTGGATAGTTGGTAAATCTTAGAAAATTCCTAAGGATAAAGTGAATGATGATTATAGTAGGAGCTGAAGGTTATTTTGAAGTACCCTCTTCTCTGCTACCTGTAGTTCCATTTCCTTCTAATTTACTCCCAATCTTTCTAAATGTCTCTATTCTAACCTAATCTTGAATCTCAGGTATTGTCTTCCTGAAAGGTTCTGCTATCACCTGTTATACTTTTATTTTCACAAATCATTTCTGTTAAGTCTCATGTGGTGTCTTCAAAATTCAGGTACATGCTAAAGACTCTCAAATCTGTAATCATTCATTTTGAATTTTATGCTGAATCCTGAGTTCTTATTGCAACCCTTCTCTGTATCTCTTTAACTAGATGTCTTGTGGGCACTTCAAACTTTTTGCCACCTGTCATAAATCTCTTGGCTTTTTGCCTGAGTGGGATGCTCTTGAGTTTCTCAGGCAGCAGTTTCTCTGGACTTCTGAATGAATGAAGCTGGGGCTTCAGGTTTGTATGCAGCTCGTCTTGTTTTTGTTTTGTCTACACAGCCCAGACTTCCATGGTCTTGGTTGATTTCCATTGCTCCTTCACTGCTTGGTGACTCCCCTCATGCTTTACTCTTGCTCAGACACTCTCCTTTTCATCTAAATTTATCCTGGCCTTTAAAATTAGCTTAAACGACACCTCATCTGCTACATCTTCCCAAACTTTCCAGGCTGGTTTCAGTACTTGCCTTCTGTGCATATATTTTCATAGCATTTTCACTCAACATTCTCATCTTAGTACAGAATAAACTGCTGAGGGTGGCATCAATTTTTGTTGTATCCATCATAAACACATGGAACAGGTGCCCAGTTATTTGAAATAGTGTATATGAATGAACGAGTAGATTCAGAAGATGTGGACTAGAGTCACCTAAGGCTGCTAATGATGTGAGTGGGAGGACAGAGTGGGATGGTTATTCTAACCATAGAAATTCAGTCAGCAAATTCTGAAAGCAAAGAATGAGCTGTTTTCTTTTGACTATAGAGAGAAGCAGGTTGACCAGAATGTATGAGGAAATAAATATTTGATATTGAACATTACAAGGTAAAATTAAAGTACAATTTTTGGAGGGTCTGTTGTGTTCTTGATTTGTCATTCAAGGCTTTCTGAAAGACAGCATTCCAAAGACATTTGCCTGTCAGTGTTGGAGGATGTAAATAATAGATTTTTAAAGGTAATGCTCTAGCAAGACACACTTAATTAGGAATATTTTAATGAAAGCATGACTAACTTCAGAGTCTAAAGCATAATACATTTTCTGATTTGATATTTACAGTTAGACCAGATGATCACAATGTATTATATTGATTTTTTTAATTTTAATTTTATTTTATTTTTAATTACACTTTATTTACTTTGTATCACCCCTCTAGTTCCATCCCTCCTCCCCTCCCAATCCCTCCCTTCCTTCCCCTACTACACACATGCCTCTCCCCAACTCCACTGGTAGGGGAGGGTTTCTTCTTCCTTCTGATCCTAGTCTGTTAGCTCTCATCAGGAGTGGCTGCATTGTCTTCCTCTGTGGCCTCATAAGGCTGCACCCCCCTCAGGGGGAGGTGATCAAAGAGCAGGCCAATCAGTTCATGTCAGAGACAGTCCCTGTTCCCATTACTATGGAAGCCACTTGGACACTGAACTGCCACGGGCTACTTCTGTGCAGGGGTTCTAGGTTATCTCCATGCCTGGTCCTCCTGGTCCTTGGTTGGAGTATGAGTCTCAGGAATGACCCCTGTGTTCAAAGTTTTTTATTCTGTTGCTCTCCTTGTGGAGCTCCTGTCCTCTCCAGATCTTACTATTTCCCAATTCTTTCATAAGATTCCCTGCATTCTGCCCAAAGTTTGGCCATAAGTCTCAGCATCTGCTTTGATAGTCTGCAGGGCAGAACCTTTCAGAGGCCCTCTGTGGGAGGCTCCTAATATGTTTCCTGTTTTCTTCTTCTTCTGATGTCCATCCTCTTTGTCGTTTGGGATGGGGATTGAGCATTTTAGCCAGAGTCCTCCCTCTAGATTAGTTTCTTTAGGTGTACAGATTGTAGTAGGTTTATCCTATATTATATGTCTATATGAGTGAGTGTATACTGTGTGTGTCTTTCTGCTTCTGGGACAGCTCACTCAGGATGATCCTTTCCAGGTCCCACCATTTACCTGCAAATTTCATGATTTCCTTGTTTTTCATTGCTGAGTAATATTCCATTGTGTAAATGTACCACAATTTCTGCATCCATTCTTCAGTTGAGGCGCATCTGGGCTGTTTCCAGCTTCGGGCTATTACAAATAAAGCTGCTACAAACATAGTTGAGCAAATGTCCTTATTGTGTACTTGAGCCTCTTTTGGATATATGCCTAGGAGTGGTATGGCTGGATCTTGAGGAAGTGCTATTCCTAGTTGTCTGAGAAATCGCCAGATTGATTTCCAGAGTGGTTGAACAAGTTTACATTCCCACCAGCAGTGGAGGAGGGTTCCCCTTTCTCCACAACCTCTCCAGCATGTGTTGTCACTTGAGTTTTTGATCTTGGCCATTCTGATGGGTGTAAGGTGAAATCTCAGGGTTGTTTTGATTTGCATTTCCCTGATGGCTAATGAGGCTGAGTATTTCTCTAAGTATTTCTCTGCCATTCGATATCCCTCTATCGAGAATTCTCTGTTAAGCTCTGTTCCCCATTTTTTAATTGGATTACTTGTTTTGTTGCTTTACAACTTCTTTAGTTCTTTATATATACTGGATATCAGCCCTCTGTCAGAAAGAGAGAGAGATGTCACCTGTTTTCTACTGTGTCTTCTAATTGAGCTTTTTCCTTGGGGGTGGGAGAATACAGGTTTCCACACAGGTTTTGCATGCACCCTTCATTTTAGTTTCATCCTACCTCACTTCCTTATCTCTCATCCATCCTCTCTGCCTCCACTTTTATGCTCCTAGTAGTCCCCTTTGGAATTCCCTTTCACCTATATTTTATCCTTCTCTCTACCTTAAGGCATCTACCACCAGTGGCTTGTTTGTAGTTTTCTGGCTTCAGTATGTACTCTAGCTTAAACATTCAAAAGAAAAGATTTCAAGGTGGATCAGACACACACACACACACACACAAACAAACACAGAGAGAAAGAGAGAGAGAGAGAGAGAGAGAGAGAAGAATAAGAGAGAACACATGGTACTTATCTTTCTATGCCCTTATGAAATCACTTTGTATAATTTTTCTCCAGTTTCATTCATTTCCCTGCGAATTTCATTACTTCATTTTTCTTTCAAGCTAAGTAATATTCCAACTGTGTCTATGTACAACATTTTATTCATCAGTTCATTAGTTAATAGACATCTTGGTTGATTCCATTGCATAACTATTCTGACTAGAGAAGCAGTCCATATGTTGTGAAAGTGTTTATGTAGAAGTATATGAAATCCTTTCAGTACATGCCCAGGAGTGATACAGGTGTGTCCCATTTCCGTTCTATTTCAAGTTTTTTGAGCACCCCTCAGACCGGTTTCGACAATGGTTGTGCTAGTTTATACTCCCACCAGCAGTGCCTAAGTATTTCCACGTGAGCATTTTTGTCATTTGTGTTTCTGATCTTGGCTGTTTGGACTTGACGGAGGTGAATTCTTAAAGTAGTTTAATCTGCTTTTCCTTGGTAAGCGAGGGCGTTGCCCACTTTAAAACAAAAACCTTTACTGGTTATTTATACTTCTTGTTTGCAAACTTTTTGCTTAGCTATGTAGTCCATTTTGCATGTTTATTTAAAAATATCTTAAAGCTTAAAAGAATCGTTACACATTTCCTCTCCAGACCTTCCCACCAATCCTTCCCATGTTCCTCAACCTGTTAAATTAGTGACCTCTTTCTTTGAATTTTTACTGTTTTATGCACACACACACACACACACACACACACACACACACACACTGTAGAAATACAGCCTGTGTCCGTTAGTGTTGCTTGTGTGTACATGATTTCAGAGCTGGCTGCTTGGTTTTGGATACTGAACGAAGAGGCTCATCCCTGGGGAAAACTAACTGCCCTCTCTCAGCAGTCATTGATTATCCGTAGCTCTGTAGCCCATTTTTTTTAGTTGGTCAGAGAAAATCAAATTGTTATTCAACATGATGCTCTAAGATGCTAAAACCTACTACAACCACTTTCGGGGTTGGAGAGATGGCTCAGCAGTTAAGAGCACTGATTATTCTTCCAGAGGACCTAGGTTCAATTCTCAGCACCCATATGACAGCTCACAATTGTTTGTATCCTCAGGATCTGACACCCTCACCCAGATATCCATGAAGGCAAAACACCAATGCACATAAAAAAAAAAGAACTATTAAAAAAAACCTGTATGCTATTACTATTACCTCTTCTTCATAGAAAAGAAAAGAGAGAGAAATAAGTTAGATCAGGGTTACACAGGAGAGTAGCCAGTGTACCCAGGAACTGACAAATAAATTAGTATTATTATTATTTTTTTATTTTTTTTTATTAATTACACTTTATTCATTTTGTATCCCCCCATAAGCCCCTCCCTCCTCCCCTCCCGATCCCACCCTCCCTCCCCTTTCTGCATGCATGCCCCTCCCCAAGTCCACTGATAGGGGAGGTTCTCCTCTTCTTTCTGATCTTAGTCTATCAGTTCTCATCAAAAGTGGCTGCATTGTCCTCTACTGTGGCCTGGTAAGGCTGCTCCCCTCTCAGGGGGAAGTGATCAACGAGCAGGCCAATCAGATTATGTCAGAGGCAGTCCCTCTTCCCATTACTATGTAACCCACTTGGACACTGAACTGCCATGGGCTACACCTGTGCAGGGGTTCCAGGTCCTCCACGAATAGTCCTTGGTTGGAGTATGATTTTTTGGGAAGTTCCCTGTGTTCAAATTATCTTGTTCTGTTGCTCTCCTTGTGGAGTTCCCGTCCCCTCCAGCTCTTACTATTTCCCACTTCTTACATAGAATTCCATTCACTCTGCCCATCAGTTGGCCATCAGGCTCAGCATCTGCTTTGACAGTCTATACTGCAGAAGCTTTCAGAGGCCCTCTGTGGCAGGTTTCAAGGTTGTTTCCTGTTTTCTTCTGGCTTTCAGAGGCCCTCTGTGGCAGGTTTCAAGGTTGTTTCCTGTTTTCTTCTGGCTTTCAGAGGCCCTCTGTAGCAGGTTCTGAGGTTGTTTCCTATTTTCTTTTTCTTCTGATGTCCATCCTCTTTGCCTTTCAGGATGGGGATTGAACATTTTAGTTAGGATCCTCTCTTTTGCTTAGTTTGTTTAGATGTACAGATTTTAGTGGGTTTATTCTATATTGTATGTTTATATGAGTGAGTATATACCATGCGTGTCTTTTTGCTTCTGGGACAACTCACTCAGGATGATCCTTTCCAGGTCCCACCATTTACCTGAAAATTTCTATATTTCAATCCAGGCCTCTATCACATCCTATGTAATACTTATGGGAGTAATCAAGGCCTCTGTTACCATTGTTTTCTTATCTGTGAAATAGGGGTAAGTAGGACTGAAACACTATTTTATAATGTTTTGGATTTAAATAGTACTGTGTACCTAGTAGTCATTCTTCTTAGAGTATAAAGTAGGTGCATCTACACTGAGAGGGCTTAAAAGTCTAGCTTAAAAGACCAGAACGTGCTGTGTTGATACTATACAGAGGAATTTTGGATCACAATTAGAGCTGATTTTCATACATTGTGCTATGCCAGAACACCCCTGTTAGCTGTAGAGATTTAAGTACAATGTGGGGACACATAGAGGAAGCTGGGTAATAAGCCTTATTTTAGCAGACAGTTAGAATAGATTTACCTTGTATTATGCTTACAGATGTAATACGTATACAAATTCATATTTGTTGTTTTGCTAAAGAAATATTCTGACTCACTTATTCAGTTTATCATGTCAGAGGAATGTATGAGAATTTACATACAGACTTCATATACGGTCTATATGCATTAGGGCAAATATGCAGTCTTCAGTTTGTAACATGAGAAGTACCTCCAACTGAGAATAACTTTCATATGGATGCTTTACTAAGATCTTTCTAATCCACAGTAAATTAAATCCCTGAGTAAATAATCATAATGCCTGTGACATGAAATATTAAATGTAAAAATGCCTTTTAGGGGCCAAGTTTGGTGTATGAGTATGATGGCTAGACTTTGGATGCCAAGCATTCATATAAAGCTTTACATGACATCACACATCTGTATTTGGGTGACTCCGTGGCAAGATGGTAGGCAAAGACAAGAGAATTCCTAGCTAACCTGCTGTGCATGGCCACCAACAGGAGACGCTTTCTCAGTTAAGCTGGAAGGCAGAGACTAACACCTAAAGTCGCCTCCTCTCCTTCACACATCATTTCCCCACACTAGTACACACAGACACATACGAATGAGCACACACACACAAACATACATAGACACACAGATGTTTTAAAAATGCCATTGTTTAAAGTTGTGCAGAGTAGCTCATGCCTTTAATGCCTTTAATCTCAGCCTTTGGGGAGGTTGAGTCAAAAGAATTGATGTAAAATCGAGGCTGTCCTGAGCTACAGACTGAGAAACTTGGACTCAAAAAAAAAAAAAAAAAAAAGAAAGTAAATAAGTAAAAACCTTTAAAAGTATGTTGCTTAAGTATATGTCTACTGTAGAAGTACACCAAAGCAGTGTTGACATATGTTATTTCTACACAAAAATAGGAATGATAAGGATATGTTTTAAATATCTTAAAGAAATATTTATTATAGTTATGCATCTTTGCTGAAATCAAAGGTCTAATAAAAGTAATCAAAAACAATCAGGGGTACAACACAAGCATTGAAAATTACTACCCCATTTTAGCTCAGCATATATCCACTCAGTTCTCTCTCTCTCTCTCTCTCTCTATATATATATATATATATATATTTATATATATATATATATAAACTCTCTCTCTCTCTATATATATATATATATATACATACATACATATATATGTATACACACAACTCATAAGAACACTAAAAGCATATAATAGCAGTATGTTTTGCTTCCGGAATCATGGTAGTAAGAGTATATTTCTTATGCCAGCATTTTGAAAACTTCTGAAATATAAGCCTTTTTAAAAATTATGTAGTTGGGATGGCAATGACATAAGTCTCATTGGCTCTGGAAACCCACCCTGACTTTGGTCTTCAGCTGTGGAATTAAAGAGACTGGCATTTGCCCTTGTTATGCAAGTTGCAGATATTTCTCCCCATGAAATTGGTAAATTTTGTGTGATACGAAATATGGAGATGTTCATTCTACTGTTTAGGACTCTCAATTCAAGTGAGAGCGGGTCCCTTCCATCCCTGCCTCAGTCAAGGAGTACCCTCTTTGGCTTTTAGTTTCGGCTTTTATTTCTTTCAGGAAGAATTAATGGGTAATTTGGGGAGCGTTAGGCATCTGAACTTCTTTCAACCCTTCTTTCCTGTCGACTCCCCAACGTTACAGGAGACAGAAATATGAGAGGCTCTGTGGAATTTTCCCAGAAGAGATAAATGAAACATCCATGCTACAATGCCAGTCATTTCTAGAGAGGCGTGATTTTTTTTTTTTTCTCCTTTGGCCCTTGGGCTCTCCTCACACCTGCTGGGCACATCCATCTCTGTGTGTCATCCCCCTCAGGGCTGCTCCAAGGGAGAAACTCAGCACAGATATGGGTAGACAATACTTGGCATGAACTTCTCCTTGTAAAAGAGCTGGCCTCTCAGGGTGCAATCCACTCTCCTCATTTTATGGAAGTGGCTGCATATAGGTTATTTAATTTACTTGTAGGCTCTGAGGAGTTACAGCCCAAACAGAAAACTGTGGATGAGGCAGAAGAGCATATTTAGAAAGGCAGAGAATGCTGCGTTGGCTGTGCAGTAATTGGTAAAGTTTGAGCACCCCCTATTATTTTCCCTTCAGCATGATGTTACAATATGCTTTGTTCAAGCCTAAATGAACCTTTTCATCTGGTAATTAACATTTTTACAGTGTTTCTCTACAACCATATATTTTTTGTTTAGAAAATTAAGACCCAGAGCCAAAGTCAATGAATAAAATGTTTGTTTTGCAGAGTGTATTTAAACCTGGAAGAGATGATTAGAGTAAAATGGAAAAGTTAAAAATCATTTCATCTCAACTTCCTTGATTTCCCCATCAATATTTTGATCCTTTTTTTGTATTTTATTTCATGCTCAATATTCATTTAAAATGTTTCTGAACTGTCTTTTATTGACATTAAATAATAGGTAGCCCCACTGAGTGCATTGTGGTTCCTGCTGTGACATGGACAGTGTACCTCAGAGCTTGTGAGATCTGAGGCCAGCTGACAATCCATCACAGGCTGGCTGAGGAATCCTTCGATTATGCTTTTGGATTCCATTTTATCTAATTCAACCCTCCAGGGTCTCAGAGTTTTCAAGAATGTTTCATTCATTTTAATTAATTAATTGCTTAATTAAGATAGTGTTTTTTGCTCTGGCTTGCACCAGGAAATACAGAGGTGCAGTAAAATTAACTACAGTTAGGTGATTCTGTAAGTTATTGCCAAGTTTATTAAACTCTCAGGAAGCTCCAGTTTTTTTTAATGTACATGTCATAGTTTTTAATTTATCTGAAGAGGTTTTTAATTATTGGAAATGCTGATAATAGAATTTATACCATTTGGATCAGATAAAAAGTGGTATAGTCTCAACCTTCTGTATTGCTGATATTATCCTTTCTGTTCCTATGTCCCACACCCAAAAGCAGCCTAGACGAGGAGTCTGACCACCTCTTTCTAATCATGGATGAACTACTGTAAGGGATGGTTAGAAAATGTCAGCATGATTTTTCCAGTCTGTCTTTACAGATCTCAAAGGCAGCAGGGGAGAGTTAATTTAGGCACACTGAAGAACTTTTAAGTAGGAAGGCATTCGGCAAGGCTGTGAAAATCAGAGAGAGACACTTCTGTGCACACATTTTTACCCAGGTCAAGAGAAAATTAAAAATAACTGTCCACTTGACAGAACGTTCATTAGCTAGCAGTCCACTCTTTCAGAGTGACAATTCTGTTTTTATTTTAAAGTACACTGTTAAAGGTTTCATTTGCCAGACTCTGGAAGCTTGGGACATAGCGAAATATGGTTTCTTCTTGGACTGGACATATGTCAGTCAGTATGCTGGCTGTGGGATCCCTGGGCTGCCCACTGAGCCTGGCACTGTTACTGGTGTCCAGTTGGTACACAGTGCTCATACCGTGGTTGCATGCTGGGATGGGTTGTGCTTACCTATGTCACGGAATGTACGGGTTTTATAATTGGCCTATGAAGTTTTATGTTCTCTGTTGATAACTTACAATGTTCGACGGTTTTTTTTATGTTATTTTTTTTTCTATGCTTTAAATGGTTTCTGAAGGTCACAAAATGACCAGTGTATACTGACTGATGAGGGCCTTGTTGGGAAAATTCATCAATGTTCTTGTTACTGATGCTTCAAAGTATTGTCCAAATTTTATGGTTTGACTTGTTCTGTACTGGTTGTATCATTGGCCTCATATGTGCCTACTCCCTCCGCTGTAAGCTTTATAAGCTAGGATGGTTTTCAGAGATACTGGGCCAAGCTATAACCCCAAAGCCTGGTGACAAAAGTTCAGTCCCTGGGGCCTGCATGGTCGAAGAAGATGTAACTGTCTCTCTTCTGCTGTATTCTGACCCCCACATATGCTGTCATGGCGCACAGGCAACCACTTACTGACCCAAATAAGTAATGGGATGAAGGTAATTAAGAAATAAAGCTAATTCAGAGATACTGCACGTTTGCTCTCGGTGTCTTGCAGAAAGAGTGTCAGTTTCAGAGAAACTTGCACACACGTGTTCTGAGCCCGTGGTAGAGTACAAGCACGGGGAACCAGATGATAGTTGAGGGGGCATCTGTGTGAAGTCGAATACTCCTAGAAAGCTGTGGAAAATCTATCCCCTGTAGTTTGAGAGTTTACCCTCATCTACAGGTTGTTTACTGACTTTTGGTTCAATAAATACCAACAGCAAAGCTCTGGGAAGGAACTAACAGCTCCTGATGGTGGGTCAAGATCTATCAGTCTTGCTCTAGGAGGGAAATTAGATTTGAGGGGGAGGTGGGGACATCAAAATGTAATTCACTGAAGTTCTGCTTGGGCGGAAGGAGAGAAATCTCATTTGGGCTTAAGGTTTCAAAGGCAGGAGGAGATATTGTGACATTTGGATACTGTTGAATTTACCTTTGAAAATCCCTTTGGAAAGAATCACATTGACATCTTCCACAGGAAGTTGACTCTTCGGCATTGCACTGGATACAAAAGTAATATCTTCTTGAGACTGAATTCATTGAATACCTCATTCAACTGGAGGCATACCTTTTGGGGATAGGAAACACCCTGAGGTGTAAGAGGCTCATGAATACAGAGAGCATTAGAGGGTCTAGTGGGCCCCTGTGCACGCACGCTCTTTATGATAATGATTGAATTCTTATAAATAAGAGCTTGTGTGATGAAAATACACACCCATTGTGGTCAGCTGAAGTAGGAAATGAATGAAGCTTCCCCCAAATCCTTACACACTGAAGCGCTGGTAGGTTTTACACTGAATATTAGAAAATAAAAAAGATGAAGATGAAAAGTTTCTTTGTGGCTGGAGAGATGTCTTAGCCGTTCCGACCACTTGCTGCTCTAACAGAGGTTAAGTTTTAAGTTTTCAGCACCCACATCACAGAACTCCTAATTGCCTGCAGCTTCAGTTCTGAGGACCTGAAGCTCAGTGCTGCTCTCTGTGGCCATTGCTTTGCTCGTGGTGACTTTGCATATGATTGGCTCCATATAAACCCCAAAACATTAAATTGTAAACAAATCCCTAAACCACCTCTTTTCCAAATGGATAATTTCCACAGATATGAACTACACTGACTTGAAAAAAAAAATTTCACCACTGTTTTGAAACAAGAAAAGGTTGAAATTGACCCTTTTTAAAATATGTCAGTCTACAGGTACAGGCGCGCGCGCACACACACACACACACACACACACACACACACACACGAGAGAGAGACAGAGACAGAGAGAGAATTAAATAATACTTATTTACACAGCCTTTCCTTCCTATATATGTAAGCACAGGACAGTTCATGAAAACTTGGGTTTATATTTAGAAAGTCATCTTTTGAGTCAAGAAAAGATTTTGGAGTTACAGCTCACTGGAAGGATGCCTGCCTAGAATGTGTGAGTCCTGAGGTGTAATCTTCAGTATGATGAAGTGGGGAGGAAGAGGAAAGAAAAGAAGGGAAGAAATGAACTCATTGTAGAAAGACTTCGAAGAATCAGGCTTCAGAGGAGATCTTTGCTGCCTTTGCTCTAACTTGTGAGTAACATCAGAATGGAGTGGAGTGGTGTACTTTCAAGCCAGGGAATGTTTGTGCTCCTTCCTTCACGGGAAATGCATCTGTCCATTTCATTGCGGTCAGTCAATCCATACATGTGACTCATTAAGAGAAAAAAAATTCTGATTGTCAAAATAATTTTCTCACACCATTCATTCCTGGAAAAGATTCTTCACTACTTGCTAAGTTGTCTCCAGTCAAAAAACTCTACACACTGAGATGTAAAGCGGTAAGGTAGAATCTAAAAGTTCTAATTTTATTGCTCCTTGAGTCTCACATTTCATGTTGCTATAGTAACAGTTTTATTTTTAAAGTGCGCGTGTCTGCCGTGACTCTTTTTACACTAGCCTATTTGTTGGGCATGTCACAGTGTTCTAAAGGGCGGCTCCATAGCCCCTCACAGCAGTGACTTGCCTCAGTGAGCCTGGGGACTCTTCTATGCTAAGGAAGATGCTCAGGGAACCCTCACGAGACAATGGCCAAATATTGGGCCTTAGAAAAGAACACAAGCTTAAACATTCAATTTGATTGAATAAATATTTACTGAGCAAGTATTATGTATTAGGTACTGAGTTATATTGCCCAACATAAAATCTATTAGCAAAACAAATAGAGTTTTTTGAAAAAGTATTTTCAGTCTAAGCTCAGTGGCATGAAAAAGTAGTTCCTGTTTTGGCTTTATGTTGCACATCAGAAAAAGAAAAAAAAATCCTTTACTTCAAAATCCTAAAGGTGGACTTCACGAAAGCGTGTGATACCTTACACATTCTCCTGTTTTCTCAGCACAGTTGACTGCAGCTGATAGAGATTAAAGTTTAGATCACCTCCTTCTTTCTTTGATTTGACTACTAAATAATTCTACTGCATGCTCATATCTAAATTTATACAAGGTTTTAGAATTCTCTTGCACACTTATTTTGTTTACTTGAACTGTGTGAATTATTTGTCATTTATAGATCAGTGGTTTATAAAACATTTGGAAGGAGATTCGTATTCATACTTTCTTGGAGGTATCATTGCCTTATCAATCAATGGACAAGGGGACAGGGGACATGGACACAGAGGCTTGAAGGTGGTTGGTGAACCACTTAGTTGGTGAACCACTGAGTGAGTGTGTTTTGAAAATCGGTAGGCAATGTTTTGGAGACCATATATTGTCATGGGGAAATCAGTCCATCATCTTATGTTTTATAGGCTTAACTGTTGTTGCAGAATAGATTCAATATTCCCCCCCCAACTCTCATTTTCATAATGTCTTGAAAAATTCCATCTAATCCTCTTTAACATGGTTGCTAAGGAAATGTTTATAGAAGTGACTCAGGAGCTCCCTTGAAAGAGTAAGTAAGGTTTTTTGTTTTTTGTTTTTTTAATGTTAGGAAGGATGTTAACATGTGGGTTTCTAACTTGTGGTCTCTGGTATCCAGGAATGTAGGATCCTTTCTCAGACTACAAATTCTTGCATCCTATGGTATGCTGTCTCACAATCTCCCTAGGACTGGCATGGGAAGAGGCTTAAATAGCACAGTTCAGGCAGTGCTTCCTCCTGCAACTCCGGTGTGGTCGAAAATAAATAGGAAGCTTACTGACCAGGCATTAGAGAGAGCAGTCTGCTGGTGGCATGAGGAAGAGGCCAGCAGACAAAAAGCACTCGGTTCTTCACTGCCTATCTTGGGAGACACACTAGCTTTTCCACGGGGCCCGGAATGTTAAATTTCATCTTTTGGCATTTCTGGATGAATGCATGCTGTGTGTTTCCCCCTTTTCATCTGTGAGAGTGGCTTATACGCTACCTTTTTTTTTTTTTTTGGTTGTTGTTTTTACAGGAAACATAATATACCAGGTTGATTAGGCTTCTATAATAAAAAATGTTTTCTCATTCCTTCACTGTTTGCAAA
>NW_026585580.1:1616319-1752039 GCF_907164565.1 Psammomys obesus | reverse complement strand
TCTGTGGGCACAACAGTTGTCTTGGATTGATGGTCATTGTGTTTTCTATGTAATTCTTAGAGTTCCTTAACATAGTGGAAGCTCAGCAAGTAATTCTTTTCTGGGTAACTTTAAATATGTACGCGCATACACTACTGCAATTTAATCTCACTGGGGGAGTTCGCTCTTCATAATAATGACAGCCGTTTCCAGGAAATAAACCTTCTCACCCAAACTATTCCATGATACCATAGTCTCCTCCTTGGATGTGGATTTTCCACTGTTTCCATGTCACTTTAAAACACTCTATTTTGGACTGTCTGAGGAAGTTTCTAAGCATTTTCTAGCAGTCCCCAGAGCAAAGCCTGTTGTCCCACCAATTACGAACATTTACTTTTTAATGTTCCTTAAAAAAATTCACTGCCTGCCCTTTTCCCAGTAGCTAATGGGTCATTTAGACCATTTGGTATTTATGTTTCTACAAATTTATTCTAACTTTGTGTAATATTGAGGTGACTTAAAATTTGAGATTGCTTAGTTGTAGCTTTCCAGGTTTGTTATAGTATTAATTGGTTAAATATCTTTCATTTCTAGAATATGAGGAATTATGTGTAATATATATATATATATATATATATACACAATCAGAAGTTTTTAAACACATTTTATCTAAAGGATCTTCTGGTTTCACAAAGAACCTATTTATTATGATTTGGGTAGGCAATGATATAACTACTTAAATTAGCTAATGTTAGATATTTCCAATTAGGATGATAAAGGATATAGGGGGCAGGAAGATTAGAAAGAGACATTTTAACTTTTCCATCTCCCTTCAGTACTTACTTATTGAGTGTCCATGATTTGGGTGACAGTACACAGTAATGGCAACCAGAGTTCTTACCTCCTCCAGGCTGCATTCCAATAAAGCAAGTACATAACATGTTGAGTTATAAAGTGAATACATTTTAAATTTCGAATATATTATCATTCTGCCACCTACTCTATGGCCAGGATAGATTTTTAACCTCTCTGGTATTTCAAGGTCTCTACGTGTGGTGCGAGAATAATAAAAGGATGGCATAGGGCTGTGGAGTTAATCTCTGTGAGGTACTCAGAGCACTGCCTGGTACACAGGTGCTATGTAAGCACTTACAATTGGAAAAAAAAAAACTGTGAATAATAAAGCTGCAATTTCAAATAGGAGAATCAAGATAGCTCTCTTTAAGGAAGGGAACCCTTCTAGAAAACCCTTAAGGAAAGAGAGAAGTAAATACTTCCAAGAATAGATGGAGAATTTCAGGTAGAGGGTAGAGTTAGGGACAGTGTCACAGGGTGGCACAGTAAGTACTTGCTCCGAGTCACATGTACGTCTACATGATAGAAGTTCAGGGAGTTAGAGAGAAACAGCTGGAGAAAATGGGTGAAGATTGGGTATGTTTTCGTGAAACAAATCCATGGATTACTAAACAGTGAAAAGCCTGTGGAGGATATAATCTGGAGAGGCAAGATACTGTATAAAAAAAGTATGCATTGAGAAGTGCAGTATGGAAGGAAAGAGACTAGACCACTGAACACTCTATTCTAGAACTCACTGTAGCCCAAGACAGCAGAAGCAAAGTTAGGGAAACATGTAAAATTTGAACACAAGATATAGTTGAAAGGCAGAGCTAACGTGATATTCTTTTTTTTTAACTTTTATTAATCACACTTTATTCATTTTGTATCCCCCCATAAGCCCCTCCCTCCTCCCCTCCAGGTCCCACCCTCCCCCCCCTTTCTGCATGCATGCCCCTCCCCAAGTTCGGTGTCAAGTCCCTTTCACCTAGAAGACTGAGAAACCCGATGATTGATGTGCCGTTTGCTGTGATGCTGTATACTTACAGAGGAGGCCCAGTCAGATCAGGAATTCATTTTTTGGGGCATAAGAACTGAAGTGATCATTAGATGTACAGCTGGGGATGTTGATCAGATGTAGTTCAATATCTGTATTTAGAATTCATGAAGTAGAGAGGCTAGAGATACAATTTGAAGTAATTAAATCACAAGTATTTTAAGAAGTTTTGCAGTTGGGATTGGATCAGAATAGGTTTGGGAGAGAAAATGCATGCAGAAGATTCCCACAGTGTTGTGGGAATACTGGACTTTATTATTATCACCGTTATTATTATTAGCATTTTTGTTAATTAGTGTGTGTGAGAGAGAAAGAGAAAGAGAGAAATGGGGAGCATATGTCCCATGGAATTCATGTGGAGGACACGTTTAGAATTAATTATCTTCTTCCCTTATGTGGAGATCAAATACAAGTTGTCAAGCTTGCACAGAGTGTGCCTTTAACCTGCTGAACTAGCTTGCTGGCCCAACAGAGATTTTAACCAGAATGGAGGAAGAAGAGCTATAAAAGATACTAAGAAGAAGTAACAAATAAGCTAGAATAAATACACTGAAATGTGAAATAGTGAGCACCAATAGAAGAAACACTTTTAAGAAAGAGAATGATCTTTCCTGAGACTGATACTCCAACCAAGGACCATACATGGAGATAACCTAGAACCCCTGCACAGATGTAGGCTATGGCAGTTTAGTGTCTAAGTGGGTTACAAAGTAATAGGAATAGGGACTGTCTCTGATGTGAACTGATTGGCCTGCTCTTTAATCACTTCCCCCTGAGGGGTGAGCAGCCTTACCAGGCCACAGAAGAAGACAATGCAGCCACTCCTGATGAGACCTAATTGACTAGGATCAGAAGGAAAGAAAAGAAGACCTCCCTTATCACTGGACTTGGGGAGGGGCATGCGTGCAGAGGAGGAAGGGAGGGATTAGGAAGGGAGGAGGGAGGGAACCACAGGGGGAATACAAAGTGAATAAAGTGTAATTAATAAAGAATAAAAAAAAAGAATTTAGTAAGGAAACCAAAAAAAAAATATTACTCTCCACTGGCTCTTGAGAGTTTTTCAATATCTTTTAAAATATAGTGAACAAATTCCCTTCAATACTGAGGATATCATTTTAATACACAAAGGGACAAAAGAAAAAATTTACATTGTGTCAAACCTCCCATGTCTTTTCTTTTATAAACAATATATTTTATTTAAAAAAAAATAAGAAAGAGAATGAAAGGAGTCCTACTTCAAACAATAGGATAATAATGGGAACTGGGAGTTCATCATCGGTTAGGCAGTATGGGAGCCCTCATCAAAAGGATGCTTCTTAAATAGTGAAACAAAATAAAACATGACATGGCATGAGTGCGTTCAACAAAGAATGGAAAAATACAAGGATGGTTTGCTTTTTGAAGACTTTTGATATAAATGGAACAAAACATGGATTATCACATTTTCAAAAGAATTTAAATCGTAAATTAATGCACTCTTGGGAATAGTTTTATTAAGAGTTTAAGAGATATATTTTGTTGGTATTCAGGAATAGGCATAATTTCAGGACTGAAATACCTGCGTAAGTGAGAGGGAACAAACTTCAACAGAAAGGAAAGAGTGGGCTATTGGGATGTCTGTGCAGCCTGAGGAGTAGGCTATATAGAGTAGGAGTATGAGTATGTAGGGAGAGTGATAGATTCAGAAGTTGTGAAGTCTGTGGGAATTCATTTCATTCCTTCTTTCCTCAAAACTTAAATAAGAAGCTGAGGCAAAGCATAACTTATGTCACAGTAAAGATGGAAAATATGAAACAGTGGTTCCAGATGAGTTGATGAATTGAGTTGTCAGGAGCTCAATTTATTTGAGGTTTGAGATCATACTTTTAATTTGAGTGTGTGTGTGTGTGTGTGTGTGTGTGTGTGTGTGTGTGTGTGTGAATATGGTGTATGTGTTTGTGTCTTATATGCACACATGTAGGGTATAGGCATGTTCATGCTCATGTGTGAAGGCCAGAGAATGTGTGAGGTGGGCTGCTTTGTAATTTTTGTGAATTAAGCCCCACCCAGGAGACATTTGCTTACTTTCTCTTCACAGCTACTCTGTCACCATTCTTAGTTATTTGAGTACACATGTGGTTGAATCATCTGACTTTCAGGGTGTTAGGGGCAAATATCTATTTCCAGAAATTTAATCCACTGCAGCAATACAGACAGGCATGTGGCAGTCACTGGCCAGATTTTGCAACTCTCAGTTCTCAACTGCAAACATTCTTTCTTATTATTTTGAGATGAGGTTCTCTTCTTCAACCTGGAGCTGGTCATTTCAGCTGGACATGGTCCATCTACCATTACCTTACACAGTTCTGGTGTTATAGGCACATGTGTGTACTTGAACTTAAGCACTTACGGTTGATGAACTAGTGCCCCTACTCACTGAGTGGTTTCTCTAGCGCCATGCTTTGCTTGTTTGAGTCTAGGCCTAAGATAAATATACAACTGGATGTACAAGAGCTGGAGATTTGTCAGGTGGATTAGGACACACTCAAAGGGAAGATGTTTCAAGGGCCCACGCTGTGTTTGATCCAAGGAATCTGAGCGAGAAAGTAGAGTCAGGGAATTATAGATGCTTTTGGGCTGAAGGACTGTGTGAAATGGATTGTAGCATGAATGATCAGAATAAATGAAAGTGATTTTTGAGAAAGTAGAATGTTTGCAGTTGAGAACTGCATAGTCACACATGGGCTTTAGAAGATAAAATCACCCATGTGTTCTGTGTTCAGTGGGTTAGGATCGGGGAGGAATAGGGAGGACAGACAGGTATAGCTCAGGCTGGAAGTGTTTTATATTTGTTATACAAGTTTTTAATTTCTATTGTTTTACAAGTTGTAAACACCAGTATGGTTGCTGGCATTAGTGCTAACATATTGAGAAGAGGTGGGTAGGGAAAAATTAATGAAACTAACAGATTGGTACACAATTTTTCTATTGATAGGAAATGACACCAAGGCAAGGCCAGAGCAAAGTCAAGGGTGTGAAAATGTTTTGACCTTGGCTGACTCTGAAGAATGTGTCATAAGGATCAATACAGGACACAGAAAGACCAGGATCATATATGTGTGGAAAATATCAGTCTGGTTTTCATATATGGAGTTTGGGATGCCCATTAGCCTCCTGATAAAGTTATCAGAGAAAGGGTGAGGGAACTAGAGATGAAAGAAGCATTAATGACAGAGTCCGGTGGCACATTCATCCTGGAAGGGCCATAAGGCACAGTTTTGGATAAAGCAAGCAAGAGCTAGCTAGAAAGCAAGCCAGCCAAGAAAAAATAAAGGATGAAAGTGATGCCTAGTACTGTCAAAAGATCCATTGAATATAAGAACAAAAACTACAGATGTGCTGCTGGATCTTCTGAGTGGAATGTCACAGTTGATGGGTGGTATCAGAGCAACATCAGAACCACAGGTGCCTTGCCCCGATCACTGACCAACACTCAACATCAGTGTGACCACATTTCACCACCAAAAAGGATACAGACAACATGCCACAATGAAAATGAATGCATTCTGGTATTTATAACTGCTTGTGGTCAGTTACCATGACATTCAAGAGTACAACTCGTTCAAACAGGCCTTGATGGAAACAGTAAATTATGGTTTAATATAATGGAGTTTGTAATACTGAAACATGAGTCTTTAAGACAAGGAATCTGTTGTGTATTGTATAGATGCAACACCTGTCAATTAAGAAAACCTATGACCTATGGCTGAGGAGGGAAGTAGATGGGACTTCTGGCAGGCAGAAGGGATTCTGGGAGAGAGACAGGCTCGGGATACATGGTGCCTGAACTCAGGTAACCAGCCACATGGTAGAATGTAGATTAGGTTAATATTATTTTAAGTTATGAATGAGACAGAAAATAGCCTAGCTACATGGCATAGAAACTACCCCTCGTAACATAATGACATCCTAATACAACAAGTTTACATTAAGTATATTTGGTTTAAATGTCTGTGTTACTGCACAAAGATGAGATTCTGAACTGGCCCACAATAGTAAAAGGGTGTTAATAAAGAAACTGATGAAATACAAGTAAATTAAGAGTTACACAGTAAAGCAGTAAAGTTAATTTCTGAGCTAAATGTAGCATACAAGATTTATTATTAAGAAAGACAACATGTTCTGTTCAGGAAGTTGTCTCCTGTGCCAATGAGTTCAAGGCTCTTCCCCACTTTTTCTTCTAAGCGGTTTAGTGTGTCTGGTTTTATATTGAGGTCTTTGATCCACTTGGACTTTAGTTTTGTGCAGGGTGATAAGTATGGATCTATTTTCATTTTTCTACATGTAGACATCCAGTTGGACCAGCACCATTTGTTGAAGATGCTATCTTTTTTCCATTGAATGGTTTTGGGCATTTTTGTCAAAAATCAGGTGTCCATAAGTGTGTGGATTTATGTCAGGGTCTTCTATTAGATTCCATTGATCCACCAGTCTTTTCTATGCCAGTACCATGCAGTTTTTAGTATTGTTGCTCTATAGTACAGCTTGAGATCAAGAGATAGAGATACCTCCTGAAGATCTTTTACTGTAGAGAATTGTTTTAGCAATTCTGGGTTTCTTGTTGTTCTATATGAAGGTGAGAATTTTTCTTTCAAGGTCTGTAAAGAATTGTGTTGGTAATTTGATGGGAATTGCATTGAATCTGTAGATTGCTTTTGGTAAGATGGCCATTTTTACTATATTAATCCTGCCAAGCCATGAGCATGGGCGATCTTTCCATCTTCTGATATCTTCTTCTAATTCTTTCTTCAGAGATTGGAATTTTTTTTTTCATATAAGTCTTTGACTTTCTTGGTTAGGTTCATACCAAGGTACTTTATGTCCTTTGTGTCTATTGTGAAGGGTGTTGTTTCCCTATGGTGGTGGGAATGTAAACTTGTACAACCACTCTGGAAAGCAATCTGGTTCTTCCTCAGACCACTAGGAATAGCGCTTCCTCAAGATCCAGCCATACCACTCCTAGGCATATACCCAAAAGAGGCTCAAGTACACAATAAGGACATTAGCTCAACCATGTTTGTAGCAGCCTTATTTGTAATAGCCAGAAGCTGGAAACAGCCCAGATGCCCCTCAGTGGAGGAATGGATACAGAAACTGTGGTACATCTACACAATGAAATATTACTCAGCAATAAAAACCAAGGAAATGAAATTTTCAGGTAAATGGTGGGATCTGGAAAAGATCATCCTGAGTGAGCTATCCCAGAAGCAGAAAGACACACAAGGTATACACTCACTCATATAGACATATAATATAGGATAAACCTACTAAAATCTGTACACCTAAAGAAGCTAATCAAGAGGGAGGACTCTTGCTAAAATGCTCAATTCCTATCCAGAAAGGCAAAGAGGATGGACATCAGAAGAAGGAGAAAAGAGGGAACAAGTCAGGAGCCTGACACAGAGGACCTCTGAAAGGCTCTGCCCTGCAGACTATCAATGCAGATGCTCAGACCTATGGGCAACTTTTGGGCAGAGTTCAGGGAACCTTATGAAAGAAGTGGGAAACAGTAAGATCTGGAGAGGACAGGAACTCCACAAGGAGAGCAACAGGACCAAAAAAACCAGAGCACAGGGGTCTTTCCTGAGACTGATACTCCAACCAAGGACTATGCATGGAGATAATTTAAGACCCCTGCACAGATGTAGCCCATGGCAGTTCAGTATCCAAGTGGGTTCCATTAAAGTAGGAACAGGGACTGTCTCTGACATGAACTGATTGGCCTGCTCTTTAATTACCTCCCCCTGAGGGGAAGCAGCATTACCAGGCCACAGAAGAAGACAATGCAGCCACTCCTGATGAGACCTAATTGACTTGGATCAGAAGGAAGGAAAAGAAGACCTCCCCTATCAGTGGACTTGGGGAGGGGCATGCATGCAGAGGGTGGAGGAAGGGAGGTATTGGGACTGGAGAAGGGAGGGAACCCCAGGGGGGATACAAAGTGAATAAAGTGTAATTAATAAAGAATTTTAAAAAAAGAAAGACAACATGAAGTGTAATGGAAATACAAAATGATTTTTGAATATATCTGTAAATAATACCCCAAAATTTAAGATAAGCTTATTTTTCAGAAAAAAAGACCCCCTAAAATCCCATGTTACATGTACTGTGAACAAAACAGAATTATTCACCAAAGAATTACATAGAAAACTTGTTTCATGTAGATGGAGCTCATATCATAGAAAATTTTAATTGTGAGAGCTAGCACATCACAAAGGTACTTGTGTACAAATGAGGCTGTATTAGTCAGAGTTCCCTAGAGAAAGGACTTACAGAATTAATTTATATCTATTTAAAAGGGATTTATTAGATTAGCTCACATCACACGATCTGGATTTTTCCAATAATGTTTGTCTTTATCCTGGAGAGGCTGCAAAACTGGTAACCATTTAGTTCTTGGGTCTTCATGCCTCAGCAGACCCAACCCAGTGCCAATGACCTGGAGGATTCCTGGAAAGCAACTGGTCTTCAGCTCACACAGGAAGCCTCAAGAATCAGAGCTCTTAGTTCAGTGAAAGAATGCAGCACAAGCAAAGGCATCAGTACTAGGGTTAGATGAACTATGCTAGTGAGTAAACATACTCACTAGCATGAAGCAAAGGCAAGGAGGCAAAAAAGTAGAGCTTTTTCTCCTGGGACCTTTTCTATGGCTGCCACTAGAGAAGCACTGCCCACATCCAGAGAGAGTCCTCCCTCTTCAAATGAACTGATCAGGAAAGTCTCTTACAGGTATGCCGTACAACTTTCCCGCTAACTGATTCCAGTTCCAGCCAAGTTGAGAACCAGGATTAAGCATCAGACCTCTTATTCTGAGAGTATAGTCTCTTTTGATGTATATGTTTTTCTCCTGTTGATTTCTGGATGTAGCCAATATCAAATGTAGCCAATATATTCAGTAGCCAATATCAAACGATCCTATTTGCATAATGAAACAGCACTTCTTTTATCTTTTATGTTTGTATTTGGCCATACAATACTTAAGTCATAATTAACATTTTCCTTGCTAATGAGATCAAAAGAGGACCAGTGTCCATTATTTATTAAACAAAACCTGAGGTATCGCAATGAAAAAGATAATAAGTAATTATTATTTCATCCTGGGAATGATCTCAGATTAGAGTATGATGCTTTGCACAGACAATTCCCATTGTAAAAAGCCAAGCCATGTTTGGGGCAATCATAGATATTAGGATGCTTATATAGCTGAGATAGGAGTTTTCTTCTCTAGCTTCATCTTTCTGGCCTTGCCTTTGGTCCCTCCAAGGTTGGACAATGCAGAACCCATTGGTACAGGGTGCTGCTCTATTTTGATATGCAAGGAGAGCTAATTCTCCTCTTCCATTCAATTTTGTTAATTAGTTAATCATCTGCATGTATTCTCCATAAAAGACCTTCCCTAAACTGCTTCCCCCTGCCTTGTATTCTTTTACTATCTCCTATTTTATGCTTAAGTATTTACTACACTGTAATTGTATCATATTAAATACATTTCATAATTTATGTGGCTTAGTTTACTCCTGAATAAATTTGATCATCTGTGTGCTTGGCAGTTGAGAACTAGGTTAAGGCTTATAATATGATGGGCAGCAAACACCTCTTGTAGTTTTAGCCTTCTATAAACCATTTGGTTTACCATGGGTGAAGAGCCATTCATCACAAAGACAGCTGTTTTTATCTTTGCCTCCAGAGGAAGTAGATCTTCTCATTGACCCAGGAACAGATTTAGTCATGTCATCTGCACAGCTTGATTCTTGGTCAGATTTCTGTGAAGGAATTTAGAGCTATTAAAACAAAACAAAACAAAACAAAACAAAACAAAACTCATGGCACCAAGGTGATCACTGAGCACACCAGTAAAATGTAAGGACTTTTACCTTTACTGTGTTGGACAATTTCATTTGTCTTATACAAATAAATGTATTGCTGGAAATCTTGAAGATGGTGGCCTTTACCAGTAACATATCTCTTCTTACTCTAATGTTCTGTGGCCAAGTCTGAGGTTCCTGAGAGGTACCATGTAGGTCTTGGCGTGTGGAATGCTTGCTCTCTGGTAGACACTTAACGGATGCTCTTGGAGGAGGGGGCGGTGTCTATGAGAAAGTGTGAATAATTATTACTGAAGATTCGGATATGGTATTTTCTTATGATCTTAAAAAGATTGCCACATTTTCTTTGGCATTTTTCTTGCTATCTTTGATTTGGGCATGATCATACTTTTCAGTAGTTGGGGGACTAGTGTGGTGGTGTACACTCTAATCCTAGAATTTGGGAAACTGAGGCATTAGGATTCGATGTTGACAGCATAAAGATCCTGCTTCCCACCTAGACCCTTCAAGATGGGATCATTTGAATAATTAAAAATTCATTTGTCTAAGCTTATTCACCTGTTATGTGCTGCTCTCAGTCTGTAAATACAGTAAAATCAATGTGCTCATGTCTGGTTCGGAGCCACACCTATTACTTGTAAAAAGCGTATATAAATTAGTGTTTATGGTAAAAAAGAAACAAGAGAGGGTGAGGATACAATAAATGTAATAAATGCTGTTTTCCTTTTTTTTTTTTAATTTGAGTTAGAAATTATTGGTAGAATTAGTCCAGGGGGACAAATAGCCATTAAAGGTCTGCAAAGCGGGTAATTAAATATAAGTGCAATGGAGGAAAAGCACTGTAATGGGTAATCAGTGTTCTATTAAGCTGGGCTATTTGTTTGGTATGTAAAACTTGGCTTTGCAGAGAAAAATGTCTTAGAGCAGTCTTGCTCGTTAATATACAAATGCAAAGTCTTGGGAAAGAATTTGTGAAAGATGGAAATGTCTAAAGTGGTCTAGCTGTTCTAAGTGAATGCCCCGATTACTGAATGATGAAACTTGAAGAAATAGTGAAAAATCTAGTTAAGAGGAAAACGAAGTCAGGACTTAGTCAAAACTTTGAAAACTGAGAATAGCATTGGTCTGTGTGATTGAGTGTGGGTATTAGCCATTTTGTTGCCTTTCGTGAAATCTTATTTTATAGATATTTGTCTAGCTTTAAAGGTCATGTATGTGGTACTTTGTTATATTAACCACAGAGTCTCTTGTTTGTTATTCAGTTAGGTAGAGGATTTGCAGTATCCAATTAATTCAGTTAATTTAGATATGAACTTTATATGATTGAAATCTAAACAGCTTTCTCTTTTAGAAAACCTTTTCATATTTAGCTATGCTAATATCTTCCATCATGGTCTTACATAAATTACATAGGTGCATATTTAAAGACCCAATATTATCAAGTATAAAAGCTAGAACATATTTAAAGCATAGGTTTAAAAGTCATATGCATAAAGTGATCTTTAAAAAATATTTTTATTAATTCTTTGATGATTTCATTCTGTTTTGACCATACTCAACCCCAAATCCTCCCATGAACTCCTTTCAGATCTACCTTTTTTTTTCCTCTACCCCAAAACATCTGGTCTTCTTTTTAAAAATAACCTATTGAACCCATTTTGCACTGTTCTTTTATTTCTGCTTGTGGAGCCATTCAGAGGAGCACATCCTCCTGGCAAGGAACACCACCAGTAAAAAAAAAGCTGACTTTCTTTTCTCCAGAAGCCATCCATGTCCATAGTTACTCTAGCAGGAATGGGAGTTCACAAGCGCCATCTCTCTCTGTGCTAGAATGTTGACTCATTTAAGCTTGTGCCCATAACAGTTGCTGTGAGTTCGTGAGTGCAGCAGTCATGTTTCCCCCAGAAGACACTGGTTTGCTTCAGTCCTTCCTGCCTCTGGCTCCTACAGTATGTCCATCCCCTTGTCTATGATGCTCCTTTGATGTTGATGAGGAGTTGCGATCCAGATGTGCTGTCTATGGCTAAGGATACTACAGCACACATTTGCTGTAGTTTAACCAGTCGCATCTGCATCAACCACCATCCGCTGTGCAAAGAAACCTTCCTGGTGAGTTTTGAGACCTGAATTAATGTAGTGGTAGAGAGAGATGAGGTTTAAGTCTCTTTGATGACCACAACTTTTTCTGCCCTGTATTTTACTAACAGACCCAAAGCATTCTCTGACTTCCTCGCCAAAATCAGCAACCAAATACTGATATCATTTTAAGGATGTTCATATTCTTTAAATAATTTAAAAAGTGTATAGAATTAAAGATACAATAGCCACCTAAATATTTTTAATTAAATATCAGTCTGGTTACTTTTCTATCAATCATGATGTGACTCTTAACTACAGGCATGTATTTCATATTATCACTTTATGAGAGCAAGATATTGTGTTAAATACTATTTTAATAAGTACAGTTCATAGACATTATTTACATATGATATGAGAATGAGTTATTAAATTCATTTTAAATAGTAAAAAATTGGATACTTCTTTAGGTGTACAGATTTTAGTATGTTTATCCTATCTTAAAGGTCTAGTACCTACTTATAAGTGAATATATCTCGTGTGTGTCTTTCTGCTTCTGGGATACCTCACTCAGGATGATCTTTTCTATATCCTAACATTTGCCTGCAAATTTCATGATTTCCTTGTTTTTAATTGCTGAGTAGTATTCCATTGATTAAAAATACCACAACTAATATCTGTACACCTAAAGAAGCTAAGCAATAAAGAAGACCCAGGTAAGATGATCAATCCTCACTTAGAAAGACAAATGGGATGGACATAGCAAGTAGGAGAAAACAAGTAACAGGACAGGAGCCTACCACAGAGGGCCTCTGAAAGACTCTACCTAGCAGTGTATCAAAGCAGATGCTGAGACTCATAACCAAACCTACAGCAGAGTGCAAGGAATCATATGAAAGAAGGGGGAGTTGGTATGACCTGGAAAGGACAGGAGCTCCATAAAGACCAAATATATCTGGGCACCGGGGTCTTTTATGAGACTGATTCTCCAACCAAGGATCATGCATGGATATAACCTAGAATCCCTGCTCGGATGTAGCCCATGGGAGCTCAGTATCCAAGTGGGTACCTTAGAAAGGTGAACAGGGACTATTTCTGACATGAACTCAATGGCTGACTCTTTGAAACACCCCCCCCCCCCATGGAGGAGCAGTCTTGTTAAGCCACAGAGGAGGACATTTCAGCCAGTCCTGGAGAAAGCTGATAAGCTAGGGTCAAATGGAAGGGGAGGAGGACCTCCCCTGTCAGTGGACTTGGAAAGGGGCAGAGAGGAGATGAGGGAGAGAGGTTGAGGTTGGGAGGGAATGAGGGAACGGACTGAGATATAAAGTTGATAAACTGTAACTGATATTAAAAAATAAAATTTTGAATACTTTTTGTTTGCTTGCTTATTTGTTTGTTTTTCAAGAGTGTGTTTCACTGTGTAGCCCTAGCTATTCTGAAACTTTTTCTGTAAGCCAGGCTGGCTTGGAACTTACAGAGATCCTCCTGCCTCTGCTTTCCAAGTGCTAAGATAGAAGCCATGTACCACCATTGTCTGGCAAAAATTTAATTCTTTAAATACCCTCTAATTGATTAATCGAAGTGTATTCTAAATCTGTTTAGTTCCAAAGCAGTGCCCTTTTTACTATGCCATTTTGTCTTCCCAAGATGATATCATTTAAAAAAAAATAGTTGTATTTAAAATGATTAGAAGTGGGAAAAAGAGACAGAATAAAATTTTAAGTGAGTAAATGGCAATAATAATTTACGTTCTCTACAAGTTTTTTTCTAAGACAGTGAGAAGTTGATAATGATATTCCTTTATATTGTGTGCCTCCTTACCCCTGCTCTCAGAATCATCATAGCACCGTTGGTTAGATGTAAACGTATCAGAGTTACTCTGAAGGATAAAGACATTTAGACCCAACCGATTCAGAGTTGATTTTTTTTTTTTTACTTGTTACTTCCACAGTGCTGTGCAATGGCTTGTAAAATTATTACAGCTAACTGTGTAACACAATAAAACTAAATGTTGAATATGTATTAGTGTACCCCGTGAAGAATAGAGTCACAGGGTATTAGCAGTGAAAGGGTAGTTTTCTATGAATAAAAGCAGATGACATTAATTAACTGCTCAGACAACATCCGGTGAATTTCTTACGGGTTTGCAGTGTAAGACCGAGTTGTAGGGCATTTTAATATCTGCTAGATTTTAAAAAATTACCCACTAGGAAGAGATGCATACATCATTGGATGATACTGAAGGGTAGTGTTTAATTGTTAAAGAAATTTATAACCCTTAGCATTCTGACTATATACCAAGTAAGAGTCTTTATTTTGGAGTTTATCAACCATTTTAATCACAAAACCTCAGTGTGAAAATAAAACTGCAGTCAGCATTTGAAAAATAGCATTAAATTGTCAGGTAAACAGAATGTGGCTGTAAATTGCCTCTTGGACAAATTTTGTATCCAAAACCACACAGTGGTTTTACAAAATTCCACCCTTTGCTTTGCTGTTGAAGGGATAGAAGAGTCTTTTTAATTTCCTTGCACTTAAAAGTTAGCATGTTCCACAGAAATTTGTGGGAATAAGTTTCTAAATTTTTCAAATAAGAAATTTGTTTCTTTGGAGCACCTCATCAATGTACAAATCCATGAGTTAAAAATTTACTTTCTACACCCTAATCACATTCTGCAAAAAAATGTGATGATTCCTGAATCTATGGTCCTCTTAGCACACGTAAGCCAATTTGCAAGTATTTATATGTATATACATTTGTAAACATGTAGGCACATAAGAAAAATCATTTTGTTCAAACTGTTGAAAGTCTGGTCTTTTGAACATTTAACAATGTATCCCGATATTTTTCCATTCAGAGTGTAATAAGAAGTGTCATTGTTTTTAATGATACCCTATTTTATGCATGTACAATGTTTGGTTAACCAGTTCTCTGTTGGTAATTTCTCCTTTTCACTCTTTGAAATACGCACAATGGTCATCTTTCTTCATATACTCTCTAAAGTAATTAAATTCAAATTAATTTTTCCCTCTTTATTTGATTATCATATATATATATTTATTAATGCTATATACTGCATTATTGAAAATTAGGAGCAAGGGCATGTATACATTAAAAGCCACCCACGAATAACATATAACTATTCAGGTTCTTTATTAGTCCGCCTTACATACTCTAACCCGGTGAGGCTACTTATTTTCTTATGCAGCCCTGGCATTTGCAGAAAGTGCTGCAGAGAGCACTACTTCTCAGTCTCAGCAGCGTGTTAGGGTTATAAAATTTTGATTCCACACTGCAGCAATTAAATCAAAATCTCTAGGGCTGAAGCCCAGCCGTGGTGAGCTGCACTAGATGAGTCCAGATGTAGCATATGCTGAAGATGACTGATTCTGAGAAGAAGATGTTTCCTGGAGTGAAACAGATGAATAAGGGGTGGAGGAGGGAAATCCAATTCATTTCAATAAATTATTCTGCCTTCAAAATTAAGACACACAGTGAACATATCTATATAGTGGTTTTCTTAAATGAGAAACTTCAGGTCTGTATTTCCAGGCTGAATTTGGCTGGTGGGACTAGAGGGAAGCGTGCTAGCACATTGCTATTCTTTTTGTCTGCTATTGTAGCTTGAGGCACCACTTTAAAGCATTTGTCTTAGCTGAATTTTATATGTTCCTTTAATGCACATGGCTGTTCAAACTGTGCTTTTCTCCCCTGATAGGGGACACTCTCCTTGAGAGCAGGCTGTAGGCTACTTCAGTCCACACTCCATCCCTGGGGCTTAGGTTAGGTGCAGCTCTGACATTGGGTCAATGCAGCTCCTATGAATTAATGATTAGCACGTTGGGAACTAAAAGGAAATCTGGGGCTAGAGGTAACGCATGGGATCAGACTGTTCCTTCCCCCACCCCTCCCTCTTTTAAGGCTCTCATATGCCAACGCAAAAACAAAGTGTGTTGTACTTACAGAAATCACAAATTGCGTTTCTTTTATATTTAGATTTTATTCAGGGAAACACTTGGAGAGAATATGAATTTGCGTCTTGTGTGTGTGTGTGTGTGTGTGTGTGTGTTTGTGAGAGAGAAAATAACAATAGTAAAAAAAATATTACATAGGAAAAACACTTAATAAAAGAATAGGTAATTTTATTATAAGGCAGAGGATCATGCAGTTTTTGTTTTGTTTTGTTTTTTTTCCTAAAGCTAACCTAATATTAACAAGAAACAATTCAAAAGAGGCCTGGTTCTCATGAAGTCCATTTTAATCAGAAGGCTGATAAGAGGGATGGATTGAAAAATAGAGTGTAAAAGATCTGGGTCAACTGAGCAGTGGAGAGACATTGTCAGAATTCCGTAAAAAACTGTCCCAAAAGATATTAAAGTTATAATTTTTAACATCTAAAATTAAAAACAACAGATCTGGCATGGCATGAGAAAAAATTAAAAAAAAAGAATTAAAAAAAATGTATCCTAATTCTAGGGCTTTAAAACCACACTGTAAAATAGCTACTTCAAATTACTCCAACTATCAGATAAGGCATAGAATATTGTAGACTGGAGTTGTGGATTTTATTTTGTGTTTGAGGAAATGAAACAATCACTGATATTTTCATGGCGTTTATGTGGGTGGTGACAACCGCCGTCAGATTAAGTAGGTTAAGATGCTGAGGAGCCGCTGACCAACACAGAATGAACTCAAAGATATTTCTGTAGATAGTTTTCCTTCTTGTGCTTTTTTTTTTTTTTTGGCATTGTTTTTTTGCCTTATTTGTCTTCTGTTTGTATATTTTGGTTTCTGTGGGATTTGTGTGTGTGTTTCATGTTTGTTTTTTTTTTAAAAAGAGAATGAAAGAACAAAGCGCTGGGAGGGTGGCAAGGATCTGGAGGAAACTGGGAGAAAGGAAAGCATAATCAAAATATAGTGTATGAAAACGTCACCCCCCAAGAAATAAAAACTAAACCTTTTCTTCCAGTTTTCTCATTCCTTTTCCTTGCAATACATGTTCTTTCTTTCTTTCTTTCTTTCTTTCTTTCTTTCTTTCTTTCTTTCTTTCTTTCTCTCTCTCTCTCTCTCTCTCTCTCTCTTTCTTTCTTTCTTTCTTTCTTTTAGTTTCTCTTGTGTACTAGCCCTGGCTGTCCTTCAACTCATTTTGTAGACCTGGCTGGCCTTGAACTCAAAAGAGATCTGTCTGCCTCTGCCTCTCAAGTGCTGGGATTAAAGGTATATCGCACAACACCTGGCCTCTTTCTAATTTCTTTCTTCATGGTACTGCCTACTGAACCAAAGACATCTTGTTCACTCTACATACGTGTTTATTCTACCACTGAGGGAAATGCCTAGTCCTTTCAATTTTAGTTTTTAGACAGGATCTTGAAAGTTGCCCTGTTTGGCCTTGAATTTCTCAAGTCACTCATGCATGCCTTGAGCTTTTGATCTTCTTGTTTCAGCCTCTTATTATCCTCAGATTATATTCTGCAAGATGGATTTCATTGAGTATGTTCAGAAAGAGAAAATTCTGAAGGTGAGAGGACGGGAATGTGAACAAATGATAATATTGAATATTATAAAAAATAAAAGTATTGGTTCTCATGTTAATAATCATTAGCTTCTATGAATAACTTATTCCATATACCTAGCATTTATACTTTCAGTTAAACACTTGTAAATTAATTTCAAAGTTTTTCATGAGAAGAAATCTAATCATGGATAGACTTCATAAGGTCATTTTTATATGAGCTCTCCACATAAGAATGAGGCCATCTTTGTGCAGGCAAATTTTATCCTTCATTTCATTAGTTGTTGCTTGAGCCTCTTCAGTTGTCCTTGTGTTGTTATTTTCTATGCTGACAATTCTATAAAAGTGTTACTAAGGTGGCCTCTTTGTTCCAGGTGAAGAAAGCTGATATTTGTAGTGTCAAGTGGTCACTAAAATAAAATGTATGAGCAATACTAGTTTGTTAAAATCAATTGTCTTAATGAAAGAAAACAAGCTAAATAGACCAATGAACACACACACACACACACACACACACACACACACACACAGAGAGACTAGATGAAATTTCACATTCTGTTAGTTTTAGTTAGTTTGTTATGGTTTAGATAAACTGTTCTCTCAAAAGAGTCAGGTATGGAAGACATATTCCCGAATGCGATATATAATATTAAGAGGTGGGCCCCTTGTAAAGTGGTCGGATCATGATGGCTCTGACTTAGCTAGTTGCATATCTGGGCAGGTTGCAGGGAGATGGTGCAAGCTGGAAGGTGCAGCCTGACGAGAGGAAACAGGGCACATGCTTTTGGAGGCTACGTTCCGCTCCAAGCTTCATCACCTCACTCTACATCCTGGCTGCCATGAGATGAGCAGATGTACTTACAGCCTTCCATGATACCACTTGCCCATCAAATCTAGCAGCACAGAGCCATGTGACCACGAACTGAAGCCTCCAAAGCTGTGAACCAGAATAAGCCTTCCTCTAACTTAGACTTTCTCAGCTAATTTTTCACAGTCCTGAGCAAATAACACAGATGTCATTGCTTTTTAGCATTTGTTCTAATAATATCCTGTCTTACTTTTTGGCTGCAGAGGAATAGAACCTCATGCTAAGTGATTGTCATTTAGAGATGTGGTTTAGAACTATGCACCTAGGAAATCTTCTATTTTAAGTTTTGAGTATTTCATGATTCAAAAAAAAATGTAGGATTAACAAATAAGATTTTCTTAGTAAACTTTAAATTTTGTGAAAGATGGTAGTATTTTGTAAAGATGGTCTCACAGATTTTAGATGGTTTGGAACTTTCATCAAAGCAGAATTCTGTTGTCGTTGTACTGCCCTAGAGATTAGTCAGTCCATTCTCCTATTTCACAGATGAAAACTCTGAGTCTTCAGAGCTCCAAGAGCTATGGGCCATGTACAAATTCCAGAATCCCCTTACTCTGTGTCTGCTGCTCTTCCCTGTCACCTTTCACGGAGGTTTTAGTTAACCAGGACCAAATAATTTTTTGACTATGATTTTCCTTTCACTTACCAAACTCCTCAAAATTTATTTTTCTTCATGAAAACCAAAATTAACCTCTTCTTATCCTCCGAAGGTGCCCTGGGAATTTAGAAATGGAAACGATGTTAACACAGTCTAAAGCTGAGGATACCTGGTCCAGGTATTTAGATTATGTGAAGATAAAGGTCGGGACTGGAAAGGTCAGAATAGATTGACAGCGGAAACTGCTTCAAGTACAAAGATAGCAGCAAGTACACAGCGATGGTCCCTCATTGACTTCCTACGAATCTGTTCAGAGTAGATAGAAATACCGGCGTCACTGCTTATTTTTTTTGTTGTTTTATATTCATTAATTTATTTGCGTGCATGCACTCATGAGATAGCGTGTGGAGCTCAGGGGACTGTTTGCAGATGTCGGTTGCCTCTTTTCGCTGTGTAAGAGCCCCTCCATCTTGGGAACAAGCGGCTTTATCTTCACGGAACCATCTCGCCAGTCTCAAGACACCTAATTTTGACACTATTTTTTTTTTCATCACTAAGAGTAGATTTGTGTAATTATAGTTTCATGTATTCATATGTAACTGCTTTTCAAAAACTCAAATACATTGACCCTAAGGAAGTTAATTTCTTACAGTTCAAAAATAGGCAGGCCTGAATAAGTTTATCAAAAGGTTAGTATGCCTGCATTTAAAAGGGTCATGCAAGACTTCAGGGTAAATACTTGCTTAATGTCAGACACTTAAATACAGGACATTTATATCAAAACTCTCATTTACATATGCTTGCTTATAAATTATAAAAGAGAAAATAAGAAGAAAAACTGATAGGAATATCTTAATAAATTCCCCAAATAAACACAAGGCTATTGTGCAGTGAGCAGGCTTTGCCATCTATAAAGGAATTTAAGAATAGACCTCAGGGTAAAATTTGATAAAGTCATCTTCTAATAATAGTAAATTCATTATTACTAATGACTAATGGTTATTATTTTAGGGCACATGTCTTGACATTGAAGTGTTTCACAGCATGATATTTTGCCATCCTCTATAAATGCGAAGATCCCCAGATAAAAATTTATAGTGTGAGTTTGGGGAGTGTGTTACAGCTTGAGGAAAGAAGGGGTGCTTTGGAATGAAGTTGTGAAAAGGAACTGGTGGATGGAAATGAAGATTCTTTATTGATCTCCTAACTCTCCTTTTTGAGCAGATACTTACCAAATATTGTGATACGTCCTTGGCACTGTAGGCTCTAACAATGATCCAAACAGACAGTATTCTCTGCCACCCCAAACCTTGCATCTTGCTGATAATGTCGGCTGCTACAGGTACCTCGTCAGACCGGGATGGAAGGGGAAAGGGAGGTGGTGAAGAAAGGAGTAGAGCAAGGAGTGTTAAGGACTGAATGTCTGTGAACGACAAACGTCTACTGTGGCTCATTCAGGGACTACTTTTAACCTAGGCTGGCCCCCTCACGTACACCTGCAGGTTGCCAGGTTGTTCTGGCTTTACGTTTGCAGTCTCACGTTACTTTGATTTCTCACAGGTGGTTTTGTTTGTTTGTTTTCCTCCTTTTCTTTCCCTTTTCTCCCGAGTTGGTTGTGATCGGCTTGGGTCGCTTACCTCTGTATCTGAGAGCTCACCCTGGTGCTGGTCTGTGTAATGGTCTCTCAGTGAGCAGGCGTGCCACTTTCCCGGCAGAACTACCTATTACTGAGAAGCATGCATCTTGATCTTGCCCATTCCTCCTACCCTGAAAACCAAAAGGGGAATTTGGAGTTGATGTATGCGTGTTCGCTAAAAGCGTAAGCCCCCGATCGTACAGTACGGAGAAGATTTGACAAAGGAAGAGCTGTTAGGTCTACCGCTGTCCTCAAAAAATGTGTGTCATCTCTGCTCCCTGGCCTGTGTAACCTGAGCTTCAAACACTGCATCGTCAAGATCAGAGCTTCCATAGGCCTATCTTTTAATATGTTTATTCCAATGCAGTGATCACATAAATGTGGGCAGGTTAGTTCCTGTTTAGGAACACTTTTAAGTCTTAAGAACATTTCACTGTATCTTTTAATTACTAAATGTTTTATAAAAGGAAAAAAAAACAAAACAAAACAAAATCTGCACCACAGAAGTTTGTAAAAAAAAAAAAAAAAAAAAAAAGTCTAGCTTTTTGGGTTTTCCTGGACCTTTAAGGGAAATTCCTACAGTTGATGTCTATGAATAAAAATATTCCCGAGTTAGTGCCTGGAGAACTCCCCCAGATCCGCAAGTTTCTGTGATAAGTATTGCTTCGAGTTCTTTCAATTCTCGGCAGATCTGTGGTGTGGGAGTAAGAGGGTGAGCATCCGTGTGTGCTCTGTTCAAACAGTTAAAATTAAATTCCACGAGTTCCCCAGAGCACTCCTGCATCTACTTGACCCAATGTCACCTCTGGTATTTGCTTCAGCAAACCACTTAAAATATACAACTGCTGCCTGTATTAAAAAATTACATCCAGAGTAGTTTGAGCAGTATTGGCACCTCCGGTAAAAAGCCAGAGATGAAAATGGAATGTTCTGACACTGAGTACAGGCTTTGGTAAGTCACAACATGTCAGCTTTCAAGTATTATATCCTTCTATCTAAAGGATGTACAGAGACTTTCCCGAGCTCCTTACGCTGCTAACCACTTAGAAGAATTGTCAGTATAAATTTCTGCTGTTTAGCATCAAACATTTAGTGACGGTGTTGTCTTGATTCCACCCATGCCTTAGTGTTAGAGATCAAAAGAGCCATGCCACCATTGCTCTTGCCCACAATTCCCTGGAACTGTCTGCGTAATAAACATTGCTTTAATGATCAAGCGAGAGAAGGGGATGGGGTGAGTGTTTGCCTCTAATAAAAGGGATGAAACAAAATTTAGAATTTAATTTTTCTAAACCGTAAACTACTGTTAACATTGAGACCAGTAGTAAAGTAAGAATGTTGAATAAAAAGACAAAGTGTGTGCAGTTAGTGTGCAGGAGAAAGATATGTGCAGAGAGAAAGAAACTGAAGATACCAGGGTGGGTTGCTTTCCTGGAGGTTTTCTGAGTAAGATGAAAAATTGAGAGAAAGAAATAAACCTTGCCCTTCACATCTCAGGTAAAAGTTCAGCTTGGTAGTGTAGTGAAAACTCAGAAACTCAAATGACAGCATGGATGAATATTTTATGGAGCCACATGAATTTACTAGTCATATAAATTTCCTTCTCACAGGCTCTATATTTTATTCTGCAAATCAGAAGAAAATAACTTATGTTCCAATTAACAGTGTGTCAGAGAACCATCTTACCCGATTTAAGTATTATGGATTATTTGTCTAATACCATACATTTCACGTATGTGCTGCCTTGCCTGTGATAAGAAAAAAATCCAGGGACTATGTGTAATCATATAATTAATCTCTGGAAAATGTTTTGAAAAGCATATAATTTTCATAACAAAATGCTTTGACTTGCATGTTATAATATTATTTCTTAATAAAGTAGCACCGTGACTTGGTTATAATGGCTGGGCAAACAAAGCTACACAACTGCTCTTGCTGGAGGGAGAGAAGAGTTAATCAGGGGATGCATGTTTTCCCTTGGGCCTGCTTGCTGCTCCCCAGTGGATTGTGTTCATCCTATCTGGGTTGAGACAAAGCCTAAAATGCCCCTAGAAACCTGAATGAATGACAAGCCATAACCTGTGGCTATAGGAATTGGCAGGCCATTTCCCTGGCCTGGTAAAGCTATGATGATTACAAAAGTTTTAAATAGAGTGTAGACACAAATACGAATGCAGTTTTGAAGCGTCCCTTCCCCAGACTCTAAGTCTTAGCTTTTACTGAAATAGATCTTCCCTGAGGTAATTTTTTATTTTGAGTGTCAAGGAATCAAAACTGAAGATATGAATTATTGAAAATTAGTCATGTTTATTTATGCAGCTGGCTTACAGGGTCTCTTCTCCAGTTCACATCTCCGGTAGAAAGTTTGGCGGAGAGCCAGGTATGGTATGCTTTGGTTTCTGCTGAAACACAATCGTAAGTTTTATGGTGATGCTGAGAAAGGAGATGTGACAAAGATTTAAATTGTTCTTGTATATCTATTAACCAACTGCCTACCTATCATAACACCCCCCAAAAAATCAAAAAGAAAGTAAGGAAATGAACCTCCACATATAGCAAGAGATCCAGCCCCACCCTTTCCTTTAGAAAGGGTAAGCTAGACCAATGAGAGACTTATCGTGAGAAAGAGCAGGGCATCCTCTGTGGAGCTTGTCCTAGATTTCTGTGGTTAGAATTAAACCAGTAAGCAGCTTGCTTTAAAGAATCGGTAGATCAGAGACATAATGGAATAGTCTCTGGCTTTGGAGAATGAAGTCTTCATGTGACTCTAATCAGCTCTCCATCCTTTTCTTAAGGCTTGGACCAGTTAGCTTGTTGAAGCCTGTTTTCTGTCCACCTCACCCCTCTCCTCAACAATGGATATGTAGCAGTTTCCTGTTATTGTTGGTGTCTGGATCCAAGCATTATCTTACCACTTTAGATTTAAGGGAGCCAAGAATTTTCAAAGTCCAACCAGCAGAGACTACTTGGTAATGATGCCATTTGCACCTCAACCTCAGGTCAAACATCTCAGTTTTTAAACACACAAACACACACACACTACAAATGGAGCTATTGGGTTTGAGGCTAAGTATCCTGTGTGCTACTGATTACCTGTGAAAACTTTAGAAAGATGATGGACGAAGCTTGTATCCTTTTTTTCTTTTTTCCATTTATTTATTTATTGATTGATTGATCGATTTATTTATTTATTTTTATATTAATTACAGGTGAAGCTTGTATCTTGATCTCTCCTTTCCCTATTAAAGAAGTTCTCAACCTTCCTAATGCTTCGATCTTTTAGTACAGCTCCTTGTGTTGTGGTGACGCCCACCCATAAAATTATATTTGTTGCTACTTCGTAACTTCAATGTTGCTATTGTTGTGAATCATAATGCAAACATCTGGTATGAAGGACACCTGATGGGTGACCCCGTGAAAAAAGTTGGTCAGTGCCTTTTGGGTAGCAACCCACAGGTAGAGACCTGCTGCCCTACTGAGTGCACATAGTATGGTTGCCTCAATCTGTCTGTGCCCTAGCTGACACTCAAGTTGTAATCCTCAATCGTCGTCTCTCATAGACAGACTCTAGAGCTAGGTTGGTTGTCAGGAAGCTCCAAGGAGCCTGCTGTCTCTGTCCACAATCTTTTACTTGGATGCTGAGAATTTGAGCTTAAGCGCTTTCAAAAACATAACTTTCACCTCAAAGATGATAAAAAGAGGCTTGTCTGGGACCAAAGTCGCTGTGGCCTGGAAACTCCTAACTCCTCATTCCAATACAATACCAGGTCGATGGAGTTTTTATAGTAATACAACAAAGAAAATCATAAATCGAGGCACTTTATAAAAAACACTGGTGGAAACATTAAGTAGGTTGGTAAGGACAAAGCCAGGAGATTTCTGTTCCAGGTGTTCTTAGCCGTTTGGTTAGTAGAAACTACACGTTTTGATAAGTTACTATGTGTTAAGAGGTCTTATCTGTTAGGCACAGGAGATTGTGTGCTATCAAGAGCTCGGCAGGCCGTGGTGGTTTAGTGTGTTAAAGACACCCGAAGATAAACGATGATTTTTCTCTGGACCTGTAGCATCCCAACCTCCTCACAGTCACTGGAGTGCTATTAGGTTAACCAGTTCGGCAGAATTTTAGTGGAAGGTTCAGTTTCTCTCCAGGAACTTTTGTGTGGAGCCCTCATCACTGCTTCTGTGCTCAGCTCCTGACTGAAATGCAGGTGTGGGTGGCAAGATGGCGCAGTGGGTAAAGGCGTTTGCTTTCAAGCCTGGCCATCTGGGTTCCGTTCCCATGACTCGAGGGATTGAGGGAGAGAACTGGTTCTTTCAAGTTGTCTTCTGCCCTCCAGATGTGTGCTGTTCATGTGTGTATACTGCACACACACACCACATACACACACACCACACCACCACACACAGACACACACACACACAAAACAGACATACAAATACACACACCTAAAACAGGTAAACACATACACACACATATACCACACACACAAAACATATATACATATACACAAACACACACAGTACACAAACACAGATACACATGCCATACATACACGGACATACACATATACACACACACTCATGCACACCACATGCAAACACACTTACACATCACACATACACACAACACACACATATGCAACGCACATCCACATCCACCATACATACATGCACAGATACATAAATAAGCAAACAAATAAACAAAATTGCAGGTTGCAGTGTGCACTTACTTCTTTGGAGACCTTCCACAGCTTTTGCCTCTCATGCTTTGCAGCATGTGATGGGTGTATTCCAATCCTAGGTAAGCCCAGGCTTCCTGTCATGGACACAGTCCCGTCTGTACACAGGAGGTTGACAGCCACTCGCCATCACTACTCTTGTGAGTGTGATTGTAGGTCCTCAAGACTCTTCCCTTCCAGTCACCATCTTTCCCTTGAAATGAGTGGTTCCTGGTAGCTCTCTGTGGGGACATTGATTGTTCCTTTAGAGGTTCATGGACTATGATTCAGATGCCCAGGAAAGAACCGGCACCATGGTACCAGAGTGGACTGAACATTTATTTTGCCACACGGGTGTTTGTAGCTTTCTTGCTTGGACCGTAATTCTAGCACAGGAAAGGCATTTCCTGAGCCTGTGTGGAAGACATGGGTCACTTCATTCTGCTCAAAGCTCAGTCAGATTTGCAGCCAATTTGGTGTTTATTGCTCTGTTATTAATGTTAGTATTAAAAATAAACTGTAAAGTTCTTCCTTTACTAGACTCTATAAAGACACTGTAAATGCCACCTAAAATTAACTACACTAGATTTAGTTAATGCTGTTTTTCCCATACATTGTACATATATTCTAACAACTGAAATTATTTTATTTGATCTTTAAAGCATTCAGATTTCCATGGAAATTTTTTTCTGTAACATATTTTATGTGTATGGTATCTATTGTAATTATTTGTTATATTTAATTGTAATACCTGTTAAGCAACAGGCATATAAAGATATCTCAAGCATCTTTAAGATTTTTTTTTTTTACTTGTTTAAAAGTGTAGTCTTGCACTAGTGTGAAATATTGTCTGGCATTTTGTAAGGAGATGTTAAAACTCAATCCTCATTCAGAAGGACAAACATAACAGACATTGGAAGCATGAGAAGACAGGGAACAGGACAGAAGACTACCACAGACAGCCTCTGAAACACTCTATTGACTGAGGTATCAAAGCAGAGGCTGAGAGTCATAGCCACACTTTGGGTAGATTCAGGAAATCTTATGAAAGGAGGGGGAGATAGAAAGACCTGGAGGGGGCAGGAGCTCTGAAAGGAGACCAACAGAGGACAAAAAAAAAGAAAAAAAAAAAAAAAACAACAGAAAAACTGAGCCCTGGGGACCCTGAAGAGAATGACACCCCAACCAAGGACAATGCATGGAGAGGACCTAAAGCTCCAGCTCAATGTAGCGTATAGACTCAGTCTCCAAGTGGGGTCCCTAGAAAGGGGAGGAGGGACTTTCTCTGGCATGAACTCAGTGGCAGGTTCTCTGATCACTGCTCCCTGGGGCGGGGGGGGTGCAGTCTTGCCATTCCAGAGAGGAAGATAATGCAACCAATCCTGATAAAACCTTATAGGCTAGGGTCAAATAGAAGGGGAGGAGGACCTCCCTTATCTGTAGACTAGGAGAGCAGCGGCACAGGGGGAGAAAAGGGAGGGGGTGGGATTGGGAGGAGACAAGGGAGGGGCCACACTCAGGATACAAATGGAATAAACTATAATAAATGATAACAATAAAAAAATGAGAAAAAAAAATGGCACCAAGTAACTTGGAATCAAAGGTAAAAGGAGAATGTCACATATAAAAATGAGGTGCTTATGAATTCTAATCTGGGGCCTAGTTGGCAGATATAGCCCAAGGGACGGGGCTAGTGTTTATAGGTCACCCCCATTTCGGCACCATGTGACAAGCAGCTGCTTCTATAGACTGAGAACCTCTGCAGTGCCTCTTGCGGTTGGACTCCATCCTCCAAACCCCCAGCCAGCAGAGACAAACACGGGGACATAGTGCTGGAGGGATCCAGGAAAATACTGTAGAGTCAAATAGCTCATCCAGGGCCAATCTCAGCCTTCCAGCCCTTCTGGCGATGCTGAGATCCTTGTTTGGTGAGAGGCCAACCCAGAGCAGAAGAGAAGTGATCTCATTGATGAAGTTCAAATAGAGGTGCCTGCTAGGCCCCAGGGTACTGTGAATAGGTGTAGGGATCAGGTCTCTAAAGATTAAGTCACTAATCTCTACTCTAATCTGGATGCCAAGCAGAGCCTCTGACTCACCAACTCCTCACAAAATCCCGTGTTGTTATACCTTACATCAATTATTCCCTAAAGTTATTTAAATCATTATATAGTCTTTTCCTTTCTCCTCTCCTTGGGAAGGATCTCATCAAGCATTTTCATGTCCATTGCTAACTTTTTGAACTATGGTATCTACACATGCTATCTAGTAATTTGTTGACAAAATAAAGGAATCATTGATTTAGACAAATACAAATGTAGAAAGACAAATTAGGCCCTAAATTAGTGGAAGGGAGAAGAAAGGACAAAGGCTTTCAAAAATGAAATAGAACAATTTTAAAAGATCAGCAAAACTAAGCTTTTTTTTGATGAAATTTTAACTAAGGAAAAAAGTGAGGATACATAAATAAAATCAGTAATTAAAAAGATAAAACTGGTGAGGTAGCAGAGCTTAAATGCCTGGGTTTAGATATTAAACATGGCATGGCCCAAAATGCCATGCTTGAAACAACTGTAAAATATGTGAAATTTTGTCAATTAAGATTTTTGGACTCTACACTTGTACAAATGCATTAGACTATGAATTTGGTTCACACAGAGATAGTAGATATGTCCGTACAAATGTTGGGTTTTTAGCAGGCCAGCCTTTGTAATGAATAGTAGCATACTTTGCAGCAGGCACACTAAATCTGTGCAAAGCAGCCCCTGATTAAATACATTTTGAAGAACTGTGTCAGTGTATTCAAGGTGGAAACAGTGAGCATATACACCATAGGGCTGTAAATAATGAGATTAATTTCCTCTTACAGCAGCTGAAGCCGATACTAGAAAATCAGTACAATGGCTGGCGTTCACTGGTTCATCATCATCCTTAAATAGGCTTCATATGTGTTATTTTAGCTGGAGGGCATTGAGTAAGGCAGCCTTTGGTAGTGTAATGTTCTTTGCTTTTTCTTCCTCTGGACACTTGCTGAGATTATCATTCTCCGAGTCGTCAATTATGTATGGTCAGGTTAAACAACCAGGTATGAAGACAAGTGCTACTTAACATTTCTGAGGACCAGCACTTAGAACTATGTTGTCCTCCAGGTATCCCAGAACTTTACACTGACCAATAGTGGTAGGAGGCCTCATGGAATAAAGATGTGGTACAGAGTCTCTGCCTCCATGAGATGGACCATAAAATATGAAAAGTGCTGAAACTTCTAAGACTTTGTAGCCATTTGTCTTATCCCTGTAGCATGACCTAGCCTATGCGACATGAAACAGGAAGTGATTAAGTTCGGCTCTCAGGTGTCTCACTGGTTCGATACTGTGATGAGAGACAATAATTTATGTATATTTATTAATTTATCTGTTTTCTCCAGCTGATCTGGAACATCTGGACTCAACTGATCCACTCGCCTAGCTGGGATCACAGGTGCCTGCTGCCATGTGCAGTAAATAGTCTTATCTCTTATCAAACCCAGCAAGCGCCTGCTAGAGATATCAGCATCTGCAGGAACAACCAGCTTGGTGAGGTTAGGGGAATTTGGCCTTGAAGAAACTGTAACTGATTTTTAGTCAGAAAAGTCTTAAAGGAGCATTCCAAGATGAGCAGTAGCATGAACTTCATCAAGTTTGCAGAATTAGGAAAGTCTTGAGAGTTGGCATGTACAGTTATACTCACAACAGGTGTTTGGATCAGATCCAGAAGTGGAGGAGGCACCAGGGTACAAATGCTGGCTTTGAACATGTTCCCTGTTCCATCTAGAGTATGCTACAAAGCTATCTACTACTCAGTTTCATTTGGTGAAAACACTGGAGTGTAAAGCAGACTCCTAAAGTGACTGTGGAGACTGCAGGACATAACATTTTTTATGATGCAACAAAATGCTTTTCATATAAGATATGATCTCATTATGCACAAAACATGGCTCTTACAATTATCACTGCTAAAATTATACAGGTCATAATAACCTCACTTATATAGATGAGGAAAGGTTGGGAAATAGGAACAGACAGAATTGACCTAGAAGAGAAGGAATATATAAACTCTTTGACCTGGGAACTCCCCTGAGCAGTCAGAGCGGGGATGCCCTGGGGATTATAATGATTCTAGAACACAACTTAGGAAATGATAGCCAACCAAATCCCGGTATGCCTTTTCTTCTTTTAACATTAAGGACAATCTAATTTTACCCTTAAGACTATAAATAAAGGGATTGCTTAAGCGAATTTAGTTCCCCAGAGCAGAAGAAAGGACAATTACGGGGCCCCAAGTATACCCATATAAAGAGCCTTGCCTTGTCCTTGGCTATCAGACAAGTGCATTTCTATCTCTGCTGAATACATTCTTGTAGTAGAATTGGTCCATCTAAGTGCTTATGGGTGTACTTTTAAGGCTTTCAGTGCAATATCTTAATGCAGATGCAGGATATAAGTAAGATAGAAATGGAAGAATGGACATGACTTGAAGCTTTGAACTCTCACCATATGGTAAGGTATGCTCTGCTTTGGAATCGTCATCTTTTACAGCTCTGGGTCTGAGAACAGCAGTTAACAACAACAACAAAAGGCCTTGAAGTGGCTAATTATCTTCTCTTCTTTGTTCAAAGAGCAGCACTGAGCACAGTGGGGGAACAGCTGTGTGTGCTGCTTACCATGTGCCACTGACTGCATTTTTCTAGGCAATCAACAATTTTGCCTACATGCTGCCTCTGGCTTTGGAATCAGTGCTTCAGGTGACATCAGAAAGTGTTCACTTGTGTTATGAAGAAAACGTAGCCTTTTTCATCTTCAGGTTTCTCACCTAAGAAAACAAAGATAGTTAAAAGCACGTCTTCCCTAGGTGTACAGATTTTTGTAGGTTTATCCTATATTATATGTCTAGTATCCAGTTATAAGTGAGGATATACCGTGCGTGTCTTTCTGATTCTGGGATACCTCACTCAGGATGATCTTTTCTAGACCCCATCACTTGCTTGCAAATTTCATGATTTCCTTATTTTTAATTGCTGAATAGTATTCCGTTGTGTAAGTGGACCATAATTTCTGTATCCAGTCCTCTGTTGAGGGACATCTGTCTTGTTTTCAGGTTCTGGCTATTACGAATAAAGCTGCTACGAACATGGTTGAGCAAATGTCCTTGTTGTGTACTTGAGCATACTTTGGATATATGCCTAGGAGTGGTATAGCTAGATCTTGAGGAAGCGGTATTACTAATTGTCTGAGAAAGCAGCAGATTGATTTCCAAAGTGGTTGTACAAGTTTACATTCCCACCTACAAAAATCTGTACACCTAAAGAAGCTAAGCAAGAAGGAGGAGCCAGGGTAAGATGATCAATCCTGACTCAGAAAGACAATAGGATGGACATTGGAAGAAGGAAAAACAGGAAACAGGATGGGAGCCTACCACAGAGGGCCTCTGAAAGACTCTACCCAGCAGTGTATCAAAGAAGATGCTGAGACTCATAATCAAACTTTGGGCAGAGTGAAGGAAATCTTATGAAAGAAGGAGGAGTTATTAAGACCTGGAGAGAATAGGAGCTTCACAAGGAGAGCAATAGTATCAAAATATCTGGGCCCAGGGGGCTTTTCTGAGATTGATACTCCAACCAAGGACCATTCTTGGAGATAAGCTAGAACCCCCAGCTCAGATGGGGTTCAACTCATGGCAGCTCAGTATCCAAGTGGTTTCCCTAGTTAGGGAGCAGGGACTGTTTCTGACATGAACTCAGTGGCTGGCTCTTTGACCACCTCCCCCTGAGCGGGGAGAAGCCTTGTCAGGCCACAGAGGAGGACAATGTAACCAGTCCTGATGAGACCTGATAAGGTAGGGTCAGATGGAAGGGGAGGAGGACCGACCCTAGCAGTGGACTTGGAGAGGGGCATGTTAGGAGATGAGGGAGGGAGTGTGGGATTAGTAGGGAAAAAGGGAGGGGGCTACAGCTGGGATACAAAGTGAATAAACTGTTATTAATATAAAAAATAAAAATTTAATTTAAAAAGCATGTCTTCCTTGAAGAGATGCTTGAAGGATAAGATGACTAGGCAAGATCGTAATCTCCCCAAATTGGTAAAGTAAATTGACTGTCTGTTTTATGAAGTTATCAGTAGAGAGTTACATATGTGTTGTGAGTATTTCCTCCCCAGGAGACATAAATAATGCCTGTCCCCTCCTTATAAGGTCCAGAAGACAAACCACAAATAGGATTCCCCAGAGTGAACCTCAGGGAACCAATAAGTTGGTTAAGCTTATTCACAGATCACTGAGCTCCATTATGGAGGTGGTATGGACTAGGGGTTGTTGGCCGAAACACAGGTGACCCAAGGCAGACACACACACACACACACACACACACACACAAAATATTCACTCAGCATGGATGATGGCTCTTCCATGTGACCCTTCCTCAGCTATATACTTAAACCCCTCCCTGAGTCATATGAAATTGGGCCCAGTTGCACGCAAATGTCTGGAAAAAGTGGCTGGCTGTCAGGTGAGGGTCTTGTCACTGGATCCTAGGCCCCTTCTCACTTCCGTCCCACTAGGAAATGTCAACACCTTACCAGTATAACATCGTGGACACTCACAAGTAGGCACAGCTGAAGATGGCAGTTGTTTGGTTGGAAGAAAAGTACCCTGTACTCTTTCTTCTGAGTCTCAACATTCTTCCTGACCTTCCTCATTTGAAATGGTTCCTCATCTGAGCTTTAACAGCGATGACATAGATGCGACATTCCTCTCTGATTCCAGTGGGGTACTGATCCTTTACACTGTCAGCAACCTCTCTTTCTGGAATGTAGCTGTTGGTGAGTCTTGGAGGCAGTTCTTTTTCTATAAAGCACCAGTGATTTAAAGGATGAAGATGGGAGATGGAAGAAAGATCCAGACACTTACAACAGAAATAACCTATGATTTTAAACACAAATACTGGGAACTCACCTTACCTTATATGTCATGTTCATTTGATAAGATGGTTGTTTTTTTTTTTTTGTCTCTCAAAGGTGCTTCTAAACCTGTAAAATCATGTAGAAGCTAGCACTATGCTACCAATACTATGAAACCTTCTTAGAGAGGATGGGAGTGACAAAATCACAGTATCCTGGACCTCTCTTACATCACAAATGGTAGGTTATGAAGATCGGTGTAGCACTCTTAAAGTTTATTGCTATCTATTCCAAGGAAGTGATTTCAGAAGATGGTGACTAAGGGGACACTAAGGTCAAACACAAGCAAGGTCTAATTCAGCGTGAAAAGATTCCATCCCTTATTATAACCCTGGTTTCCTCAACAGATCGATGTTTGCTGCAGTGACATGGATCTGAGGAATCTAGTTCTCGCCAGTTCTCAGTCATTCTCTGCCCTCTTTATTGTAGTGAATCACGGTTTTATATAAAATCATGTATATTTTCCATATGATTAGCGGTTGACCAGAAGAAATGAAAATAAACATCTTCACAAAGACCCTTCCTCATTACTCATAACAACTTTCTTCATAATGGGCAAAATTCGACAAAACAAAACGGCCGTCACTTGGAAAGTCAATGTGCAGTTTGTTCTACATTCCAAAGACAGAGCACTCATGAATAGTAAGGAGAAATCAACTACCCACAGTATCAAAAATGCGAAGTTTAAGACGCCAAATGCTGATGTCTACACGTGTAGCAGTTCCATTTATTTAGAGTTTTAAAAAGTGAATATCCCTGGCTATTATGGGTTCCAAAGGGAGAAATGGAAGGATTAATTACGAGGACACAGACAGGAACTTCCCGAGTAATAGAACTGTTCCATATTGCGACTGTTGTAGGATCATGCACATCACTTAGAGCACACTCGACACATGTGAGTTTTATTATGTGTAACTTTTAAAACTGAGCTCGAGAATCACTATTCTTAGATAGACTTAAAATGAGATATTGGATGATGCCACACACGTGCACATATTGGCAGCTAAATGGAATCAGTAGGTATTAAAACTAAAAAGCAAATAAATAAATAAATAGATAAATAAATAAACAAACACTTCAAGTTGTAAAGGGAAAAATTGTTGGAGGAATAGATAAACAATTAGAGTGGAGGGATGAAGAGGATTTGATCTAAATATGTTGTGTGTATATAATAATATTATATATATATGCTCTATGGTCCACAAAGATAGCTTAGCAGCCAAGACCCACTCCACAAGCCTGCGCACTGCAGATTATGTGCCAGAAACCATTTAATTGCTGGGCAGATGCGGTTGCCCACGGGATAATCCCCTTCTCAGCAGGAGGAGAGGAGATCCCTACCTCTGTGGCCAAATAGAGAACATTCTGGAAAGATTCACGACATCTTTACAGCATGCACAGTTGTACAGATGCACTTCTACATTGCACGTCCTGTATTCATGCAATACGCATGCACCACACAGAGAGGCATAATAAAAGCCTAAAATAATTCTGGACAGAAGAAATACTGAACTTAGATATTAAATATTTAGCTTTCTTAACAGTACAACTTTGCATATAGGGGCCCGCCATGAAAATTCGGTTGTGGTGAACAAAGTCAGAATGTGAACTGAAAACCAACAAGCCCTTAGGAAGACCACACTTGCAAGTTTTCCAGGACATTTTTTTTAAAAAGCCCTTCCACAATATGTTCATGTGTCTGTGAGCTAACATTTGTCCAAACATTTTTCTCTTGGATCTGTTTTTTAAATAGCTTGTTATTTTAGTATCCCTGCAGAAAATCCCCCCCCCTCAGATTCCACCTTTACTGCTGTGTTTTAAGTGCTATCTTCCAATGCACCTTTGTCTGAAGTGATGAAATCATGTACATTTCATCCTAAAGAAAAGAGAGCTAGAGAGAAGAGAACCGGCAGCCTGCCTTTTGTGTGTTGCCTTCTTAACATGTTTACATATTACATTTACAGGGAGAACAAGCATTCTCAGATAAGATAGCCTTTAAAAGGAGGAATCATACAGGAAAGATCTGCAAAGCTTGACACTTTAATTCTTTTTCTAAAATGAGCATGCAAAAATCAGATACTGTATGGATGGGCAAACCACGGAACACCGGAAGGCATAAGAAATAAAAATTAGATATGTGAACGTTAGAACACTTTGTATGATTTTTTTTTTCCTTGTTGTGTCTGTGAGGCCTATTTGGATTATGTGTCCTTTGGTGGGTTGATCACATGGTAAAGGGATTTTTTTCTTCTTTGTTTCATAAGACTCATTTTGATCATAGCTCGTTTAGCTGTTTATTACACACACACACACACACACACACACATATATATATATATATATTTTTTTTTTTTTGAGCACTGGCTCAAAGGTTGAGGAATGGCTCAGTGCACTTGCTATTCTTCCAAAGGTGTTGAGTTTGCTTTCTAGCGTCCACATTAGGAATCTGAGAACTGCTTAGACCTCTGGTTCCAAGGGGGTCCAATACTTCTGCCCTACTAGGGCACTTCCCCTCACTGGTACACACAGAAACACACACATATGGTGAGGTGGGGAGAGAGAGAGTTAAGTTTTTTAAAAATCAATTTTAAATAGAATGCTTTTGTGTGGCCCTCTCAGAACTATGGCTGATATCACCGTCACCAAGTTGGAAATGGTAATATTTGTTACATTTTTAGGTTCACTGATTTTTGGGGTGTATTTTTCCAATGTAGTATTTCAAGGCCAGTGAAAGATTATCTTTAGAAACCAATACCACTGCAGGACACTTTTGTGTGTGCACAACATATATAATGCACAATGTAGTTCGTTCGTTGCTCAGAATTTTCCAGAACAGAGAATGAGAAAGGGGGCGACCTAAGAGTTTCTATCCAGGAGTTTGGCTACTGACTTCTTGTCTTCACTTCACCCTACTACTGCACCCCATTACACTATAAGAAGGTATTCTTTCATCCCGCCAAGATGACAGCCGAAGCTTGAGTGTGGGCCTGTGGTGGTCGTCCTTTCTGAGTCGAGTGGGTTGAGGTCGGACGGTGTTAAAGGAGAGGTGTGGAGTGGTGGCTATGTGGAAACCTATAATGGGCAGACCAGATCCTGACTTGTCATGAACCATGATAACCAACAGAATTAATGTTGTGTGCAGCGGTTGAAGGCCTTACGCACAATGGATTGTGAAACTCCAGGAATACTGGTCTTCTTTCTGAATCACCGTAGTCCTCACCCCAAACTCAAGTCCAAATTTCTTTAACTGTCATTTGGTTGAATATATTATTAACGACTACTATAAAATATAGTTTTTAATATTTACTAAAGAGACTTCCAGTGTATTTGCCCACCTAAACAACACATAAATATTGAGTATCTATAATGGGTTAGATGATAGTCAAGTACCTATAGGTGAGTAAAATGAGAAACAGAAGGCTGGTCCTTCATACAGGTCTTGATCAATCTTATTGATAATTGTTATAAATTAGCTTCTGCCTACACCAGTGCATTTTGTGAGGACCTTGAGGCTACAATGGGGTCAGTAGTTAATTTTCCTCAGAAGATCTGGAACTTGGCTGTTATGGGGACAACATGCTAGGTAGTGTTTTTATCTGCTACAGTGAGAAGAGAAAAAAGGACTATCTGAAAGCTGTGCATAAGATGAATTCCCGTGGGCCAGTCTATGACTCCAGAGGAGAGAGGAGAAATGAGCCTTACAAATATCAAGCCCTAGTATTTATGTCTCCAGTGCCTGTGGGAGGTTGAAGTGTCCCTGATGACTGCAGCTGGGTTTGTTCATGCTTCTTTGGCTTGACACGGTGCTGTGATTTATATGGGGTTTGGCAAGAGCCTAGCTCCAAGCTTCAGGTTGAGTTCAGGTTTGGTCCGTAGCTCTCAGGTTTGATTCATGGTGACTGCAGTTCGAAAGGGCAAGCTGTAATGCAGGTAACAAGTTTGCAGCCTTTCCTTGTGTCAGACCTGCTACAGTGCCATCGCCCAAAGCAGGTGTTGTGGCCCAGCTCCAAATCAAGGGTCCGCAGGTACTTTACTACCATGAGGCTACGGAAAATGGCGCAGTTAAGCCTGGTAAAAAGTAGAACACTGAAGTGGGTGGGAAATGAAAAGTATTTAAACAACAATATAATCTAAACAAGGAGAACAAGACCTTAAGAGTTACACTGTCTGATATAAATGGTTTATGAAGGCAGGTTGGTCTTCTGCCTTTTTTCTCATTATTTTATCCATTGTTTCATATTGTCCCATTCCTGCTGTTCTTTTCCTGATCAGACTTAGTTTCCTTCCACAATATAAATCCACATTTCTCAGACAAATGATACAATTGAAATAAGCTTAATTTAGTGATTTCCATATGACTCTCCAGGATTCCGAAGCCAGTTAGGGCTGACATTCCATCAGGGAAGCAAGCCAAAATAAGCACCTGCTCTTCAGTTGAGACCATTAGGTTGCAGCAGCTCAAAGAACTCCACAATTATAGCTCTGGGAACATCTTCACGCCTCTCCCCACAAGAACAGAATGAAGATACTGAGGTGATTTTCTGCAGTATTGCCTTTACAGTCCTGTTAATGCCTATGCAAAAGGTACATTAAACCGGTTTAGGATACAATAATGAAGAGTCACTATCACTTAACAGAATTTTAAATTTCATGTGTCTGTGTGTGTGTGTGTGTGTGTGTGTGTGTGTACGTGCACTCATGTGCATGAATGCATACATATGCCGCATATGTGTGTGGAAGTCAGAGGACAGTTTGCAGGAATTGTTTCTTTCCTTCGACCTTGCATGTTCTAGGCACTAAGCTCAGCTCATAGCAAGCAGCCTTATCCACTGAGCCATCTTGCTGGCCACTATTTATGTAATTTTCAAAGTGGCAGGTTAGTTGAGACTTTTCACGGTTTTATTCAATTCTAGTGTGCTTCTAGTAAAAATAACTATAATAAACATTTGAGATGAGATACCGACCTCAATGCAACTAAGGTAAGGATTTCCCGCAAGAAATGGCATTTGCTATCCCATACGTCATAAACCATGTTTTCAGTTTTTAGAGAGATTGTATATTAGTCTTTCAAATATCTATTCAAGTAGATATTTCAAATATGTATTTTACTGTGTTCCCAGAACTATACGGTAGTAGAATTATACCTTTGAAAAAGGTCTAGTTATTTTACTTTATGTGCATAAGTGACTTGTGCACATTGAATCTGTACATTACCTACATCCCCGGTGCCAGAGTCGGTCAGAAGAGGGCTTCGGACCCCCTGGCACTGGAGTATGCAGGGTTGGGAGGCCATTGTCAGCTGCCTGATGTGGGTGCTGGGAAACAGCCTAGTTCCTATGCAGGTGGCTTTTAACCACGGAGGCCTCTCTTTCAGCCCCAGTAGTATAATTCTTAAGAAATATTTTCTGGGGAATACTGTATGCAAATTTACCATTTAAATAATCTGCATACACTTCGCAAGAGGGAAAGCTTTTTAGTATGTCATGCCACAGTGTGCCCTCTTCCTGAACTCTCCTTAAAAAGCTCCTTGAAGATTTTCATGTGTATTTAATAATTCATCATGATGAGATATCCTCCTACGCAAAATACTTCCTTAGCTTCAAGCGTATCTACATTTACCTATTGGACACTGAGGGTGTAGAAAGGAATAAAATTGTGAACTCTGAAAAACAGTATTAATTGTTCGGCTTCCATGTTTGTTATTTGGAATGATTGTTTTCTAATGAACATTAAATGATATTCTACAGTTGTGGAAAATGTTATATTCTTAAATTATGAGGATTAGCTATTTTGTTTGTTTTTATATTTAAATGACACCTGACTTACTTACAATAAATATCCACAGCTGAAGTGCTCAGGCTGATGAATGTTGACAGCTGGACACATCTACCTTCACACAAAACATACAAGATCCGAGAGTCTCATGACTTCCATGACAGGCCATACCTGCCACCCAAAGGGACCTACTTTCTGAACCTTGTCACCTCTGCTTACTTTTTGCCTTCTTTTGGATGCCGTACAAATTTTAATTATGCCTTGTACAGTACTGTGTCTGGCTTCTTTGTTTAAAATAATTTTGAGTGTCATCCACATCGTCATCTGTCATAGGACATCCTATTGTATGAAGACACTAATTTGGTCTTTCATTTATGAGCACCTGTATTCCCTCCAACTTTGTTTACCGTGAATAAGTCTGTGATGAACATTGTCTATAAATCATTCTGTAGACATGCTTTTGTTTCCCTGGGGCATACACCATGGCTGGCCATGTTTAGTACTGAATTATAGGAATTCTTTACCTATTCTGCATTCAATCCCAGTATAGACACCTGTCTTTCATGCGTATTTATGACCTTAAGAGTGTCTCTTTAGCAAATTTCAGCATTTAAAATTTTGAGCCCTTGTCTCTCATTCTGAAACCCAACGTGTAAAGCTCACTATATAGCCCAGACTGGCCTCGGCCTGTATAAAGGTTTTTTGTTTGTAATTTTTTTTTTTTTTTTACTTACCTAGCAAGTGAATTGCACATGGACAATGTAGGTGGAGCCAAGCACATTAAATTTTCTTGCTGTGTTCCTATTCTTCAGTTAATTTACTATTTTATTGTACATGTAAGATAAATGGAAAACCTACAAAATAAGACAGTTACGTAATTTTAAAGAAAACCACTCTGTCATTAGAAATCTTTATAGAAAGTTTATGATCCATAAATATCAAAAATATTGCATTTGTTGTAAAAGTCATTATTTGCTAATGTCGTGACAGACTTCTGAAAATACTTTATTATTTTGAGTTTCATATTCCTCATTTAGAAATTGCAAAGAAAACGTATTAAAACTTTTCTCAGTTAGGGTTTCTATTGCTGTGAAGAGACAGTATGGCCACGGCAACTGTTAATGATAGAAAATATTTAATCAGGGGCTGACACACAGTTCAGAAGTTTAGCCTGTTATTATCATGGTGGGAAGCATGGCAGAATGGAGGCAGCCATGGCCCTGAAAAAGGAACTCAGAGTTCTGCATTCGGATCCGCAGGTAGCAGGAAGGAGCAGCGAGCCCTTGGGCACAGGTTGAGCTTCTGAAACCCCAGCTGACACACGTCCTCCAGCAAGGCTGCACTTAGCGCCAGTAATGCCACACTTCCTGACAGTGCAGCTCCCTAAGAGCCTGCGGGGGGCCATCTTCATTCAAACCAGCACAGTTTTTCTCCTATTTTTTTCTTAAAAATTTAATGTTCACTTGTGTGGAAAGAAACAGAAACTAACAATTTTATGTGAAGTCTGGCATTTATGTACCTTTGGTAACTTGATATTTTCTGCTTAGACTTTAAAAATGTTTATCAAGTAGCTTGTGCACCGCGTATGTGTGAATTTAATGAATAATATGGCATGAAAAAAATGTATTTTAAAATGACATTTTCTGAGGAATATATATCCTGTGTGTTTAGCGATGTGTTTACTTTCGAGACCCAAAATGTAGCAACTGCATATATTTAGGCAAACATGATACTACTTAAGACCAAGCCACATAGAAACAAGTGTGAAAATTGCCATGTTTGTTTATTGGCTTGTTTCTAGGCAGAGCCTCTTTATGTAAGGAGGATCGCCTTAATGTAAGGACTGCCAATATGTATCAGCACTCTCAACTTTTATAGACTTTATTTTATAGCATCGTTTGTGACAATTTACCAAGCAGTGAATTTGAAGAACACAAACATTCTCGGGAGGTACAACATGTCCCATGATTCCCCCCTTAACTGACAACCGTTCTCTAGAAACTGCTACATATTACACTGGCTTGTTAACTTCTTTAACAATCTTTTCCTTATTGGACTATGAAGCCATTTTCTGTGATGACGTTTAATTTAATCATAGAGGATGTTTCCAGGACTTAATCTTTCAAAAATGCTAACTCTGTTCTCAGCTCACTGATTGTACTGGTCATCATCGGAACGCTAGTCACGTAATGTAGTTCTACTAAGTTCCAGGGATAGTATGACAATCTTAGGAAGGACTGGGTTTTCAATTTTTTTTTTTTAAGGAATATAAGCTTCAGGGGCTTTTCTAAGATGAACAGTTCTTTGTCCTTTTTTTGTATTACTCTACTTTTATTCAAAGTATTTCACAGAAAAGACAAGATAATAAACATTGACAGGTATTGCTTGCTACACAAATATGAGGGCATGTGAGCAGATCCCTAGCCAGTATACATGTAAAAAACAAAATAAACAGCAAAATGAGTTAACACTCATGACAAAACAAAACATGAAAATCTGTCTGCATCAACAGAGTTGACATAAACTTGAGTTTTTGTTTTGAGTTTCCCATTTCTCACTCAGAACATTACTTTTTAAACAGAATAATGACATTTTCTTAGTGCTACATAAAGCGATTAATATAGAGTTCAATGAAAAAGAATCAAACTGTCAATAACACTTGGTGACCTCACCACTATTTTACAGTAAGGGCAGAAAATGGTATAACAGCTATTTCTTCTATTGACTGTCATAAATGCTGAGGCTGTAACATTAAAATTGCAATTGAGAGAAAGCTGCTTTATGAGAGACTATGATGATGTGGTCCAGGCTACAGAGATTTCTTGTAGTTTTATTTCCTCTAAAGACTCATATATTCTCTTGTAATAAATGAAGAGTACACTCATCACCAACAATTTCCCAAAACCTGAATGACACACTATATGCAAATGGCGATCTAATACAATAAAAATTCCTAAGTCCAAATTCCAGCTCTTTAATTTTAAATTGAGTCAGTGAAGGCTTCTGTTTGAAAACCCCTTTCACAGCAGTCTATTTTTTTTTGCATTTTTTTATTTTATTAATTACACTTTATTCATTTTGTATCCCCCCATAAGCCCCTCCCTCCTCCCCTCTTGAGCCCACCCTCCCTCCCCTTTCTGCATGCATGCCACTCCCCAAGTCCACTGATAGGGGAGGTTCTCCTCTCCTTTCTGATCTTAGTCTATCAGTTCTCATCAGAAGTGGCTGCATTGTCCTCTACGCCTGGTAAGACTGCTCCCCCCTCAGGGGGAGGTGATCAAAGAGCAGGCCAATCAGATTATGTCAGAGGCAGTCCCTCTTTCCATTACTATGTAACCCACTTGGACACTGAACTGCCATGGGCTACATCTGTGCAGGGGTTCTAGGTCATCTCCACGAATAGTCCTTGGTTGGAGTATGAGTCTCTGGAAGCAGCTAATTTCCCTTGAATATTGCTTTTGACTGTTAGTCCTTGTATGTGACCTGGCTGTTATAGAGCACTATAAAATTTGTGTTTGTGTTTCTCCCTGTGGACTCAGAGTGACAGTCTTATTCAAAAAAAGGGAGTCAACTTTTAAGAGAATTGTGAGTTAAAAGAACTGTACCTTAGCTTCTTTGGGTCTGGAGTTGAAGGTTATATCCTTTACTATATGGCTAATTTCCGCTTAAAAATGAGTATATGGTAATGTGTGTCTTTCTGGGTCTGGGTTACCTTACTCAGGATGATCTTTTCTAGTTCCATCCATTTGCCTGCAAATTTCATGATTTCCTTGTTATACTATATACTATATACTATATATATATATATATATATATATATATAGTATATATACTATATACTATATACTATATGTTATACTATATACTACTATAGCTGAGTAGTATTCCATTCTGTAAATGTACCGCATTTTTTTTTTATCCATTCTTTGGTTGAGGGACATCTGGGTTGTTTCCATTTTCTGGCTATTATGAATAAAGCTGCTATGAAGATAGCTGAGCAAATATCCTTGTAAAACAGGGCATCTTTTGGGTATTTTCCCAGGAGTGTTATAGCTGGGTCTTGAGGTAGAGCTATTCCCAATCTGAGAAACCTCCAGATTGATATCCAAAGTGGTTGTAAAAGTTTGCATTCCCACCAGCAATGGAGGAGTGTTCCCCTTTCTCCACATCCTTGTCACCATGAGCTTGAGTTGTTGGACTTAGCCATTCTGACAGATGTAAGATAGAATCTCAGAGTTGTTTTGATTTGCATTTCCCTTATGACTAAGGATGTTGAGCATTTCTTTAAGTGCTTCTCAGCCATTCAAGATTGCTCTGTTGAAAATTCTCTGTTTAGCTCTGTACTTTATATTTAAATTAGATTATTTGGTTTGTTGGAGTTTAATTTCTTGAGTTCTTAATATATCTTGGATATTAGCAAGGAAGGGTGTATAAATCTCATTGATCATGGGAAATAAAAAAGACAGAACTAGTGCTAGAAACGAGGGCACAGGATAGAAAAGGGAGTGCTGAGGGAAATGACGTGGGTATCTGATGGGTGGAGAGCAGGGGAGGGGGGAAAGAAGAACAGAGGGCATGCAGAGAAAAGAGAAACCTTGGCCTGGGCAACTATGAGACAGGCTGGAGACCTATGACATGGTAGGCTTCTGGGAGGATTGGGGGGTGACTCTAGCAGAGACCCCTACTAACAGGAGATGTGGAGACTAAAGAGACCACCCTCTAACCAGAAAAGACTCCAAGTAGAGGGAGAGAACACCAACCCGCCTGTAAAAACTTTAATCCAGAATTTACCCTGCCTACAAGATGTGCATGGATAAAGATAGAGCAGAGATTGAGGGAGTCTCCAGCCAGTGCTTGGCCACACCATGGAAGAAAGCCAAGCCCTATCACTATTAAAGACACTCTGCTTTGCCTGTAGACAGGAGCCTAGCTTGTCCTTTGAGAAGATCAACCTAGCAGCAGATTGAAACAGTTGCTGACACTCACAGCCAAAGATTGGGGTGAGTGTAGGGAAACTTGTGGAAGACTTGGAGGAAGGATAGAAGAAGCTGGAGGGAGCAGGAGCACCACAAAAAGACAAACAGAACCAACTAATCTGGGCCCACGGGGGCTTGCTGAAACTGAAACACCAACAAAGGACTATGTGTGGACTGGACCTAGACCTCCTACACATATGTCCATGATGGGTAGTTTGGTCTTCATATGGGTGGCCTAGCAAGGAGAGTAGGAGCTGTCTCTGACAAGGACTCTCTTGCATGCTTTTTGATCACTTCCCCCTGGTTGGGCTACTTGTCCAGGCCACTTTGGTAGAGGATGTGCTCAGTCCTGATATGACTTGATATGCTGGTAGGGGTAGGTGTGGGGGGCTCCCCTTTTCTGAGCAGGAGGAGGGAGGGGGCTATGATTGGGATGTAAAGTGAATAAATAAATAAATTTAAATTAATTAAAAAAAAGAACCGTACTGAGATTCAGTTAGTTTTCTGTAGCACCGGCATAATGAGAGATAATTGAAGGGCTGATCAATAAGAAGAGAAGAACCAATAAATGGGAACAAAAGCTACTGAGCTCAAATGTGTGCAGACTAGTGTGTGACAAAGGAAGCAGACTGCCTCCATGCAGCTATTCATGTAGAAGCCCTGCAGCCATAGAATCAATGTATGGAAGTTGCATAGGTTAGTCTTCAATAAACGTCTCAGAGAGAATAATCCAGCAGTTAGAATATTTAACTATAGAATTAACTTGTCAAGGCAAACTGTCTGGAGAGAAGGAAAGGCAATCTCCAGTCTTACAGTTTTATAATCTCTGATGTTTTTCTATATGTGTGGATCTATAAGTGAGTGAAAAATGAGTCCTAGAGCTGGTTAAAATTTTAGAAGTAGTGCCAAAAATCAAGGTAAAAATTAGTTATATATGCAATAGTATAATTGAGATTATAACCTCTGAGAACATTGAGTCACTTGACAATGTGCAGACATTTTCAAAGTGTAAGAAACAGTTTGGTGAAAAAAAGAGGCAGTCTTTTTTAATAATAATTACATCATTAATTCTATTCTTAATATTTTGGTGGATGCAGTGAACTTTATTGATGTAATCAAGAGAGTGGTGTTCCCTATGCCCGTCCCCATCTTCTGGAGTTCTGGAATGGGAACTGAGTGGAAATGTTGGACCCTGAGTTGGAACTGGGACTTCTCAGCAGCTGAAGGCTCCTCTTGTCCTCTGTGTTCTTGCCCATGTGGGTGGTCCATGGCTTTCTACTTCTTGGAGGCCATTGAGGTTAACCACTCTGTTGGTGTAGCTGTATTGTTTGTCTTATCAAGAAATGAACTTTATGAAGTTGTCATTGAAAACAATGTCAGCCTTAGCATCAAAGGTGGAAGACTGGGCATCACTTCTAATGTCTCAGAAGAAAACTTGGTCCTCAGTGTAGCCCTGAATTCCTTTTAGTGGGCCCTCTAATACCTGTTTTACCACCTTCATGATGCCATCATACTCAGTGGCTTTCTTTAGGACAAGTGTCAGATCAATGATGGGCACATTGGGGGTAAGAACACAGAAGGCCATTCCAGTGAGCTTTCCATTCAGCTCTAGGATGACTTTGCTCACAGCCTTGGCAGTGCAAGTGGATGCAGGGATGATGTTCTGGGCAGCCCCATGGCCATCACATGACAACTTCTGCAAAGGGTCATCTGTAGCTTTCTGAATGGCAGTGTTGCTATGTCCAGAGGACACAGCAGTTGGTGTTACAGGAAGCACTGCTAACAGTCTTGAGTTAGTTGTCATATTTTCTGTGGTTCATACTGATCACAAACACAGGGTCACCAGTAGAAGGGGCAGACATGATGACCCTTTTGGCTCTCCCTTCAAGTGGATCCTGGCTTTCTCCATGGTGGTGAAAATACCATTAGACTCCACAACATGTGGCGCAGCAACATCACCCCATTTGTTGTTGGTGAGATCTTACTCCTAGAAGATGGAGATGGCCTTCCTATTAAGGACACGTTTCCCATGCTCACTCAGGCTTGGCCGTGCTGTTGAACTCATCATCGGTAGAATTAACTGGAACTTGCAGACTATGTAGTTAAGGTCAATGAAGGGGTCATTGATGGCAGCAAAACCCACTTGGCCAGAGGTGCCCAACACAATGCCTCAAATCCATTCACTGCGACCTTCACCGTGTGTCTCAGAGTTGAGACTGGCACTACAAAAGAAGCTGCACTGTCACTGAAACATGGAGAAGCAGAGAGCGAGCACCCGTAGTATTATTTTAGGTGTGTTTGAAGCTAGATTTTCAGTTAAGTTACATTTAAACTTCAAGGAAATGCAATTTTATAGCAACATATTAAGGTTCAGCTTGTTCAACTAACATTGTGCATTGTGACAAACCTACTAAATCGATCTTCGTAAATGTGTTGGGTTCAGGGTGAAAGCTGAAAAAATTCACTTCAGAGACTGGAGCTTAAAATGAAAGCCTTACTTTTTGTGTGTGCAGGGAGGTGACCGGTTCAGGATCTGAACTGCGTCCTAAAGGGAGACTGTACAGCATTTTTAAAGGATAGGAACAGGAGCAGAATGGGTTGTTGTATTGACCAATCATAGTTTGACACAAGGGGCTAAGCAAGGGTGACAGGGTCTTTTCAGGTCACCTGGTTTTTAGACTCAGCTTTTTGTAGTCATGTCCTCTCTCATCCTTTGGCCAGGAATTTAGAGTGATAAGGGAGCAAAGGAGTTGGACAGCTTCACTTAGTTAACTAAGTCAAGACAGGCAACCTAGTTATACCTTTCACACCTTAGTTTAGATAATGGATAATGACAACTTTCCTCTTTACATCCTTTACTGGTTAACAGACAAACATGAAAACACCCTTGAAGAAGCAGGATAGGAGTTGGGTTCTGGGAGATGGGAATATGAACTCAGTTCTGACCCTGCCAGCAGGATGGAACTTGTTCTTAAGATGGCTGGATCCAGGAAACTGCCTCCTCACAGATGCAATGCTCCTTGAAGATTGCCTATCTGCTTCTTATACACAGTTGGTGTCATGATCAAATAAGTTAATGAATGCAAGTGAATTGATGAGTTTTTATTAAAAGCATGAGGAAAATGTGAGTTGTTATTATTATGCTCATGACTGTGGCTGATGGACAGACTAACTTGCTTGCAGGTTGTGGTCGTAGCAGTAGAAGAGGTGTCTTTAAACATTTACCCATCAGTTAACCAACCTTTTGTAACAAATCATACAATTGTCATTATCACTAGGGCATCCCAGTGGGTCTTTAGAAAAAAACTGTTTTGCATCCTGTTTTCATGTAAACAGTTTTTTAGCTTCTTTCCAGTATTTAGGCTGCTGATATTAAATAAAATCTTCCGTGGAAATGTGCAGTCTGTATTTTTAGAATATGCTGGAAGAGGATTAATCAGAATACTAAGGACTGGAAGTCTTTTTTTTTTTAATTTTTTTTTTTTTGCATTTTATTTTTTTCTTATCAGTTACATTTTATTAACTCTGTATCCCAGCCGTGTCCCGATCCCTCATTCCCTCCCAGTCCCTCCCTCCCTCCCTCATCTCCACCGTGCCCCTTGCCAAGTCCACTGATAGGGGGGACCTCCTCCCCATTCATCTGATCCTGTTTTATCAGGTATCTTCAGGACTGGCTGCAAAGCTCTCCGCTGTGGCTTAACAGGACTGCTCCTCCCTTGGGGGGTGGGGAGGCCAAAGAAGTCTTTATGGAATTTTGGACACTTGAGTTGAGTTTTGAAAAGACTAAAATTTAAAAGAGAGAAGGGGCAGTTAGGTGGAAGGAAAAAGGGACATAGGAATGAGGTGAAAGTGTCAAAAAGATGCTTTTAAAGTGTAAGGCTAATTTATCTGGGTTGGCAAATGAGCTGTGTTGGAAATGAAGAAGAGATGGAGAGTCAGGTACATGTATTCATGAAATACCCCAGGAAAAGATACTATAGTTTCATTGTACATGGTAGCATATATGAAACACTCTCCCGGACTCTGAGAAGAGAAAAGTGTGTGCAGGAAACACTCCAGCCCTTCACTTCAGGAAAAAATGAATTTGGAATGGGAAAAAAAGGAAAATTTGAATGATCCTTTGAAGGAAAAGCCACCAGTAGGAAATCATAAAGAGGATATCACAGCAGCGCTGAGGCTGTGAGCATTAGCCGTTCACTGCTCGAGCTCGAAGTAGGACATGGGAGGGTGGAGCTGAAAGTGAGGTGGACTAAAGTCTCGTGCAATAGCCACCTTTATTCAGAGTATCAGACAGTTTATTTTCTGAAGGTTAGGAGGAGTCACATGTGTAAAGTGTACAAATACAAGGGCAAGGCATACATAGTTTACAAGCTGCACTTTGCAAAAACATGTTTTTCTGTAGAGGCATATAAAGAAGTAACAATAGCTAGTTGTAATGAATAATCTGAAGTAAACTCACTCTTGTCCACTATACCTGGAAGGGGCACAAAAACGTTACAAGAACAATTCCATGTTTTGAAAAAAAAAACTGAGGTTACAAGACTCTTGTTTTCCTTTCTTGGAGTTTTCTCATAAGCACTCAGAATTCTTTTCACAGAATTCCATTCTTGGACTGGGTTCTGACAATCAGTGACTTAATGGACTGCCTTGAAGAAGTTGGGAGGTGTAAGAGGGTATCAGAAGATGACTAAGATAAATGTTTTTCTTTACTTCTTTTGTTTTTCTGAGATTATATTACATCATTTCTCCCTTCCCTTTTCTCCCACCATACCTTTCCATGTATCTTGATATCTCCTTGATCTCCTTCAAATTCATGGCCTCTTTTCTCTCATTAGTTGTTGCTATATGCATATATACATGTACCTAAATACACAAATACAACCTGCTCCATATGTAGAGTGATACTTGTAATTTTGTTTTCAGGGCTGACCATTTGGCATTAGATAACCAACTGGCTCTGAAACTTCCTTAGTTGCTTTCAGTGCCTTGTGCAGAGTTGAGGCCCCATGGTCTTTCCATGTCACCCTGTCTGTTGGTGTCCTGGTTCAGCTCATGCTCAGGCAGTCATGGGGATGAGATTTTATGGTTGAAGCATCTAACACTCCTAGGAGACACAACGTCACAGCAAACTCGCCGCTCCTGTGGTTTTTACCTCCTTCTCCCCCTTTCCATCTTAATTGACTACGCTCAGTGCTTAGTCAAGTTCTAGGCAGATGCAGGTTTGACAACTGATAGGTGTGGAATAACTTCTACAAATCTATTAACATGATAGCCCTGTGAGATCAAGGAAGTGCAGAATGGATGGAGGATCTGCCTCTGTCCCAGTGCATTTGAGAAATCTTATTTTTCCAGGCATTTGATCATTTCAGATGAGTATTTCCTAAGTAACTAGTTACAACTTCACCAATTTGGATGAAAGAGATGCAAAAAGTGTTTGCAATATTTATTTGCTTTTCTTTTAAGCATGCACACACACAAAGTAAGACAGAAAGCAATTATATTCAAGTATTTGGGTTGCTACCAAAGTGTCAAATTGAATTGTTTTGTCCTTTTATCATATTTCAGGTAAAAGAGGCATCATGGTCTCTTGACATATTAAATTATCATTTATTTACAACTAATGAGTAGTGTCTGCTTCTCTTAAGGCTCTTACGCATTCACACACGTTACACAGTATGACACACATTCTTATTTTCTGAGCTCCATTAACTCTTTAATTCTCAAGGCAGGTGACTCTGTTGTAAAATTACTTAGCATTAATTGAGAGTAGTGACTGATGTGCTTTATTAATGCTTCTGTAAATTTCACTTCCCCAGCTCATTTTATCTATTTAAAATCCACAGAAATCCCACCAAGGAATCATTGTGGACTCTCTCAGTAGCTATTTATTAGTTATCTGGCTCCCAGATGAGAGAAGAGAATGAATGCCATGTAGAGGAAAGGCATACTTAGATCGATAGACCTACCCTAAAATCGTTCTCTAAAAAGCAGAAAAGTTGTACAATAGCTCCAGTGTTTTCCATTACTGTCATCCATTTTTTCTTGTTTCAGCTACCAGATTTCATAGTATGAGCATAAACATGGAGACTATAGCAAACCAATTGTACAACTGCCTTTTCTTCTTGTACAACATTTAAACATGACAAGAGATATCTATTAAACATAGATATGACTTGAAATGCTCAACTGTAATTATGGCTATTGGACTTGGAATGTAACTCAGTTGGGATAGTACTGGCCTAGCATGTCCAAGGCAGTAGGTTCAGTCCCCAACACGGTCTAAAATAGACATGATGGTGTGCATCTATCTATCTATCTATCTATCTATCTATCTATCTATCTATCTATCTATCTATCTATCTATCTATCCATCTATCTACCTACCTATCTATGATTGAAAGTTCAAATCCTATTAAGTTTGAGGGCCAGCCTAGGCTAAATGTGACTCTCTATGTAACAAACAAATAATATTTAGTGGCAATTACTAAAATTTAATTGACAATGAAAAAAATTTCAAAGGTATCATGTGGTTTCAAAAAGTTGTCCTTCTAAGAAGAAATTGTGGCATTTTACAAATCATTGTCATTTTTTTTTTTTTTTAACTCACAAAACACCAAAATGTCTTATTAGATTACCTGGCTGAAGAGATGAGTGTCGTGCCCTAAGGCTCACTGAAAACACTCAGGAATGTCAGCCAGTGTTATTAACTATTATTTTCTATTTATGCTATTACTCAACTTTCACGTCGAGATTCATCTCAGTTTACTGAGTTGCCTTTTCAAATAATTGAAGACAATTTTAAGATATATACCTCTTTTTGAGAGTGTCGCTATTTCCTTTTAACGTGGTGCTGTTGCAGAGAAAACAGTGTCTTCTGTCTCACTCTTTCAACTCAATGGTGGTTTCTTAAGAGGAATAGACCATCAGTGTAGACCACTGATTCTTATTGGGGCTACCAGGAAAATAAATCAGCGGTGAATGACATCAGAACTCTTTACAAATGGAGTGAAAGTACAAAAGGTTGTAAAAAAAAAAAAATCATATCTAAGCTAACTGCTGTTAGTCCCAGGACAGTTGCAATATTTGTCTGAGTTTATACCAGTATGAGTTCCTTTATTTAAAAAAAAATCCATGTGTTTTTTCTTTGAGTACAGATTTAATGTGAGTGAATGTGGGCACCGGACAGTCCTTGATTCCCATACCAGGTGTTTTGGTGAAAATGAATGGGTTAGTCTTGGGTTTGTGCAACCAGAGGCCAACATATTCCACACACAAGTTTGATCACCCATGGCTGCCAGAGGAACAGAGAAAATCCAGCCAGCCAGTGCAGACTGTTCACTCCATTGCCAGAGAAAATTAGATGTCCTTTTAGTTTTCCTGGGCTCTTTTCCTAAAGACTATGCATTGTGACTTTCTGGTTATTTCTGTCCCCCACCCCCTTGGCAAAATAAGCAAGCAAACAAGCAAGCAGACAAGCAAACAAACAAATAACAAACCCCAGTATCATTTTTCTCTAGAAGACTAATAAGCCTCATGACAGACTCTCCTCATTAGCTCCAGTAGTTTCCCGAGGAAGAAGAAGCTATCATCAGAACTCTGCTGAACATGGCTACATAGTCATACTGAAGGGAGGGGGCTTCCCAGAGAAAATTTGGCCTAGAGGATACAAGTTATTTTTCTTATGTCAAACAAAGAAGGAAACTGCTAATTTCTTCCTGCTTTCCATACTGGGAGATGTTCTACAAGTCTACAAACCAAACTGAATCTTACCAAGTGTTTTCCTTCGGGAATCGTTTTGGGAGGAATTGGAGATGGCAGTTGTAGTTCAAACCGAAGGCGACCCTGTGTATCACATCAAGGTGATTTCACCTTTCACCTCTTTTTTCTTTTTTTTTTTTTGCCTTCTTTATCGTGCCCACATTTACCCTTCTCTGTCCCTTCTTGATTTTCTGCCTTAAATTTCTTCCCTTTGTTGGTGATACTTCATCTGCACGTGTCTAAGATATAAAAAAGAACACCTCCTTTCCAAAACGTCCTCTTTTCTCAATGCAGATTTTCAACACATCATCAACATTCACTCCATTCATCATTATATCATCATTTTTTCCCCCTTATGAACCTACTCACATTAAATCAGCACTCCATCTCTCCCTAATCTCAGCTCAAAACCTGACTTTGGGGCCTCATCTTATTGGCTGTTTCTCTCTGCCCAACTAATTTTAAAGCATTCACATTAAAAAGAAAATGTAAACAAGAAGACATATGTGTGGGGTATGAAATCAGTAAAATTTGTACATGACTACAATATTCCAAGAATAGTGAGTGGGAAAACAAATTGAATTTATTAAAATAATAGCTTGGATAAAAAAAAAATGGGTTGTTTGGGGGCTGGAGAGTTGGTTCACCATTTAAGAGACCTTGCTGTTCTTTTGTTGTTCCAGAGTTCAGTTTCCAGTACACAGCTTCAGAGATTTGATGTCTTATCTCTCTCTTCTGCAAGCACCTACCTGCACACACACACACACACACACACACACACACACACACACACACACACAGGAATGCTCTCAAGCACACAGGCACACGTGCTCATGTGAATGAAACACATCTTTTTAAAAAGAGGTTAATTTAAAGTGATTCTGAGATCCTTGGAACAGTCCTAGGATTTTGCAAGATGAAGCACATTAGAATTATGATGCTGTTAAGGCAGGGTGAAGGGCATTGACTTAGTTTCTTAATATTTTCTTTTCCTAACTGTCCTGGAAAACAGGTTTTACTCTTCAAATGTCAATAGTGAACCACCTCTTTGAAAGCCTTCCCATCTAGTTTTTTGGATATCAATGTCTTGGCCTTTGTAGAGTAAGGCCAACACCCTGGGGATTGGGGGTGGGGGGGGGAGAGTCATTGTGAAAGATGGCCAGCTTTTTTTCTTTCTTATGGTTAAAAATCAGCTCCACCTGTCTTAGTGTCTTTCTTAAAATTAAAAAGCCCCCAGATGTGGATTCTGAGAGTTCCCAGAATGCACGTGGGTGGCAGAAGAGGCCCTGATGGTTTGTAGTTAGGACATCTGCTTTTTCAAAGCCCAGCATTCATGTTCTCTTCCCAGTGGAGAATTTCCTTGGCTCCACCTCAGAATTATGGGTAAAAGTCATCATGCTCATTTGTTCATGGTGGAATTGACATCAGTATGCAAGTTTTAATATGAAATGGATGTTAACATGATAGTTTTCAAACGTTTCACCTTTTAGAATTTGTGGATGGGAATGAGATCATTTCTGAAGACTTTTTTGTAAAACATATTTAGAGTGATTTTTATCAATTTACTCTTTTTTCGAGTGACTGATCTTTTATCTTTTTTTGATGCATTTTTGTATAAGTCTATCTTTATGTCAGTCAGGTAAGCTGCACTGCATATTAAATTTTACAGTGTTCCCATTGGATTAAGGTCACTATATTTTTATTTCAGCTAATACCGACTCTTACTGTCAGCTCTGCTCTGTTACTTGAAGAGTATGGGTCTTGTAAGCTATCTTGGGAAAACACAGGAATGTTTGGGATTATTCAACAGCTATTAACAGTGCATATCCATCATAAGCTACTGGTACTGAAATATTTTTGAAGACATTGGACACCTTTTTAACAAACCCTTAGCATAAAAAAGCTGCAGGCATACAAGATAGGACAGTCAATTGATCCTGATCCTGACTTTTGTAAAGTACCAACACTTACCACTTATCATCAGAAAATTTAAACATTGTAATTTGTTTATTCATTTTTTTATGTGGGGCAGAGGGAAATGTGAGTGTAATATGCCTTACATGTGGAAGTCAGAGAAGAGCTTGAATGCATCAATTCTCTTCTACTATTGGAGTACTTCTACTTTTTGGGTCTTCAGGCTTGTAGCAAGTACCTTGGTAGCAAGTACCTGGATTATCTCCCCAGGTCTAGAAATGTAATTTTATCTCTCAGATCTTCAGTCTTTTTCTAAGAGTTTTTGTTTGTTTGCTTGTTTTGTTTGTGTTTATCAAATGGTACTGATACATAACCTTGCATCATGATTTCAAGATATGATTGGCATTAAGTAGGAAGTTCAGATCCTGTTTAGAAAAAACAGAAACCAAGAGATCCAGTTTTTCTTCAGTAAAATGTCTTTCTTTCTATGCAATTTTAAGGTGTTATTTCATAAAATATAATTGTATAAATATTTAAAGCAGTAAAAGTTTTGTTTCTCTCCATGAGCTGAAGAGGTGTCTTGACTGATACAGTATTTGCCATGCAAGCATGAAAACCTGATTTCTGTCTCCTGCATCTACATAAAAAAAAGAAAAAGAAAAAAGATGGTTGTGGTAGTTTGTGCTGGGGGCATTGAGACAGGTGGAGCCCTGGAGATTGCTCCCTAGCCAGAGTAAGTGAATTTCAGGGAGAGACTGCATCAAAAGCTATAATGGAGAGTGATTAAGGAAGACACATGATACTAATCTTTTGACCATACACCACACACACATACACACAAAGAGAAGGGAGGGATGAAGAAAGAGAGATTTTTCCTGACTAAGTCATATACTGGGAAATATGCTATTTGTTTTTTTTTTTTATTAAGAAAGAGAACCATGTAATCCAGTGATGTTAATTCAAAGCATAACGCTGTTCACCATAAATTTTATTTTGGAAGTGTTTTATAAAAAAAATGTTGTTTAATTTTTAAAAAGTTGTATATGGTGTACTCTGAATCATCTATTTTAGCATGTTAAGTTACTCATGTTTGAGGTCTATAGTTTTTAATTTTTAATGGATATGTAGTAGGTGGCTGGTGTATATCAGGAAAATTCGAGCATGCTCTTGGCATGTTTAAATGAACCAAATAGACGAAGATCTCTACTCTTGAGCAACTCTTGTTTTAAGCAGTGGGGAACATGAGGTATGAGTTCTACAGTTAGGCACTGCAGAGAATGCCTGGGAATGTGTGAAAATGCCCCATCTGGAATATTGTAGAGGTTAAAGACTTAGTGGGGTAGGAGACCTCAAAGAGCAGCATTTGAGTTTAGTCACGAAAGGGTAAGAAATTCAGTCATACGATTTCGGGAGCGCGCACTCCTGATGGAAGACTGGTGCGAAGACGCTAAAATGAGCCTTGGAGTGGAAGATACTTGGCATGTAGCAGGACAGGGTGAGCTCTCAGAGTTATGAGAGGCTGAAAGACATGCCAAAGACTATATTTTATCATGAAAAGACTGGGAAGCCACTGTAGAATTGTGGATAGTGGTGTCATAACCTGACTTATCGTAAGAGTCTCTTGGTTGCTGTGCTAAGAAACTTAAGGACCAGGCCAAGGGTAAAGGCTGAGCAATCCAACAAAAATCTGGGGTTAGGGTCAGTGAGATGGCTCCATGTAGAAAGGTGCTTGCTTAAAGCCTGATGACCTAAATTTGATGTTCAGGACCCACATGGTCGAAGGAGAGAAGCAACTACAACAAGTTGTCATATGACTTCCAAATAAACACCATGTGCTCGGAATTAATGTAAAATGATGTCTTAGAGTGCAGATGACAAACAGTCCAATTGTAGACCTGTTTTGAAAATGTAGTTAGTGTGTAGCTTAGGTAAATTGGATCTAACAGCTAGAGAGAGGTTTTTATTCCTAACCAAGATAGATACCTGTTGAGGAATCAGGTTTGGAGGAGTGAAGTTTCACTTAGGAGATGTTGCTGTTTAGTAGTCTATAAGGTATTCAATGCCAATGAGGCAGTTGCATGTATGACTGGGTTGAGAAGGAACACCAGTCTGGAGATAGGAAATTTGCATATATTTTATGTACTCAGTAGTAAATGGCATGATTGAGAACAACTTGAAATACTTTTAGGGTGAGAAGGAAAGCAAACCAGTGAAAATGCCTCTGACATTGCCTTTTTTCTGGCCAGAAAAACAGAAGACTGTTTGTTTGGAATATTTAATTTCCTCATCCTTTTGTTGTTTTAACCATTCTTATGCTTTTAAGGCAAGTATGGGATTGTTCATATCTCCCATGCTGTTTAACTGGAATTGTCTCCACTGTTGATAAGAAAAGCATGAGACTAAAAATAAACATGTCAACAGCTATGCTCTATTAGCAACAGCTTAGAGCACAGTGAGTAGTTGCCTTATATTAGCTATGAAACATCAAACAGCTTAAAGTTTTAAATTTGTATAAAGTTCTATGAAGTAGTGATGTTGCTTTAATAGAAAAGTCCTGGTAGTGAGTGGGTAGTGATTGCAAGCATCCAAATAGAAGGACAACGAAGGTGGGGAACAAAAACATTGGAGGGGGAGATCATGTAAATTGTGTTTCTTGAAGGCATTCAGAATTTTTAATACACATACTCTAGTATCTGGAAGCAAGTTCAGTTCCTGTTTAGAGAAGAGAGCCTTTCTGTAGTCTCATTGGCAGGCTTGTGGCAATGTGAATTTCTCTCCCCTGGGCATGTGCATGGACGGCTAGAAGCAGTTGAGTGGGCAGTTGGCAGACATTCATGGAATTGATTGCAATCATTCTGAAACCCAGAAATGCCAAGGGTGGGGTCAGGAGGAGCACTCCCCTTAGGTAGCTTCAGAATGCCTTATTTGCATAAGTCTTCAGTGATGTTTGAAAGATAAGAGAATGCTTACATGCAAGTAAAAGAGTCCAGATCTGATTTTTCATACTGTAACTGAAGTTGTCATAAAGGATGAGAGGTCAAATGCCCTGAACTCTTGCTCAGACTGTAAGGGTTTCAGGAAGTGAACATCATGGAAGGATTTGTGGTCTGTAAATATGTAGCTGAAGGGAATCATGGAGAGAGCTTTAACACATTTGAAACACCATTGTATTTCTTAAAGGATGAAAGGATCTTATCATTATAATATTTCTAATGGGTAGGGAATAATGTAAGTTTCTTGAGGCAAACAAATTCCATACATTAGACTATAAAAAATATTAAGACTCTAACTCTCCAAACTGAGAATTTCAATTATTATTTTAAGTGAATGTTAATCTATCCAGGTTGGAAAAAAAAAAAAAAACCGAGAAAATGATGCATTCTGCGTGTTGTCTTCCGAGCATGCAGTATTTTTTCTTTTGCTATGGGTAGCTCATCAGAGATGACTACTTAAACACAGTTTATAGCCTATTGAAAGTCTTTATTCAGGAACCTAAGAATAGCCCTGAATGTTCAGAGTACATGGTTTTTGCAGGGAAAAAGCATATCCTGGCATCTCACTGGCAGCTGTAAGGGGTCTTTACAGAAGCAAGCAGTTTAACAGAAGCTGAGAAAAGCAGTTAGCTGGAGGGTGGAGTTTCTACACAAACAGAGTTTAACAGAAGCTAAGGTAAATTAGCTAGGACATCCTGACCTTGGGTTCCTAGAAGAGAGTTTGGTAATTTTCCATGCGATTAACCATCAAGGAGATCAAACTCTAGTTAAACCTCAAATGGCCTTAGCAAGAGTACAAGATGGATGAACCTCTGCACTGTCTTTTCTTGCCACACTTTCTTGTCTCTAGGAGATATTTTTATTTAAAAGAGTTCAGATTAGAAAATGTAGATTATCACAACTAAGAATTCTTTAAAAATATTTGAATAATTTGCTATCTGAAGCAAATTGTTTCCTCCCTTAAAAAACGTAGATTCAGTAGCTAGCTATATCTGTTGAAGGAATAAATGTCGTGTGGATACAGATCAGTATGGGGAATGTGGTATTGTCTTGTTTCGTTTTAGAGTTGTGTCTGAATCAAGCTTGTTTAGTCATACAGGCCTCTTATCACTACTACTCAGGAAGTAGAGAAAGGAGGGTAACAGGTTTGAGTACTGGGTTACAGATGAGTTCAAGACTAGCATGGGCAATTTAGTGAAAAGCAAGACTGGGGATAAAACAGTGGTAGAATGCTGCCCAGGTTCTACCTCAAATACCAAACATAAATAAAGAAATAATTTAATTTACATATGTATATTTAAATCAATTCCAAATGTATTGTATTTAAAGAACAGTCTGGTTTTATGATTCAATTAAGATTAAAAATTCATAAATTCAAATTTTTTTTTCAGAAATATTGTGTAGCAAATGCAGGTGGGAGAAATATGCCAGTTGGTGCAGTTTTAAAACCGAACCACAGGTCTTGAGATTTGATAATAGTTTTTTCCCAAAGACATGGAAAAAAAAAGTTTGGCCTAAAAAACTACCTGTGGTGTGTAATATTCTGCAGTTCTTAGAAAAACAGTCACTTCAAAGAATAAGAAAATCATTATGTGGTAGTCTTATTTCAAAGCTTTGTACAAATACTTGGTCTTTAAGGGAGAAAAGGCAGAATTTTGATTCTCTAATTCTCGAAAAAAATTTCCAAGTTGGTGGTATTTTCAGAAGCTAGCCCATGTAGATCAAGCAGGCTTGTATATGCTATTTTGGGATGAGTGAAAATTGTCAAAGATTCTTTTCCAGTGCTATGAAATTTAAGTTACTGGGCATTACACCTTGTAAAAGTGAGATTGGAGATCCAAGCCTGAGAAGCCCTCATCCGAGGCTTCTAACAGGTGCCTTCCTGCAAATTGTCTTAATGCTGGTACATTGAAAGCTTCTTTATGAAGTTGTGACAATAGCACAAGACTTTGTGGGTTTTGTGGATATTTCTCACTGTTCATTCTTGACCATCTATTGGCCATTCAGCAATACCAGATTTGGCCTTTATCCCAGGATGAAGGTGTTGAGGCTTTGAAATGGCTTCTTTTCTTCTCTCACCATGTTTACATATTGATTTCTGAGTGTGCTTGCTGTTGGAATGAGCAGTGTGTGTCTGTGTATGCACATTTCTGTGACTTATGTTTGTGTCTACCTGTATAATTTCTTTCAGAAGTGGAGAATTTTGCCATGCAGCATTTCCTCTGACAAAACAGTTTATTGTCATTGCCTCACCAGAGATCTTTTGGAAGAACATAATTGGCCTTAATTTTGAGCAATGTAGCCAAATCTCCAAGAAAGTTCTTAAGAACCAGCCTCATGCTTGCTTGAGCATCCTAAAACCTCAGGGCATTTACATCTAGCAAAATCTAAAATGCCCAGCCTCTGTATTATAATCAGGCCTCTCCATTTAGAGCTGTGCTTGCATTAAAGCTTTGAGAAGTATCTGAGTCATTCAAGTAGTCTCAGCTGGAGGTATTTTCTGATTTTGGCCAATGGATCCCTTTGGTGTGCTAAACCCCAATAATACAAAAATAAGGTTATCAACTCCTGCTGCCCTTTGGAGCTCAGTTATCAGGTCTACCTTCTGCATTTATTGTATGATGAAGGGCTTAAAGTACAGAGAGTTTTTCAGATTTTTTACACATGTACACACACACTTCCTGTGTGAACTTGCTTTTCATCTCTTCCTCTTCCTCAGCTTGAAGGGAATTTATAATGTGGGGTTATATCTAGAGGTCTCTAAGATCTTTCTCTTTATAAGCAGGAAGGCCTATGTGGTAGTTAATGATGTGAAATGAGTCCATATCTTTTAGTAAGACAGCCAAAGCCACAGAAAAATTCTGCTTGATTTTTAACCTATCAACACAGCAGCTGTTCCTATTTTTACGCTCTCAGATGTCTTCACATGGTGAGGCCAAGGCTTTCAATAGCTTTTCTGCTTTGGTAAAAGCTGCTGACAATCATTTTATTGATGCTAAAAGGAAAATCAAATATTGAGGCCAGCATAGAATTTATATGGGTATAGTTGAGCCTGTGGAAACCCAAGTCAAAAAATTCCAACTTACAGGGCCTTTTCAGTGCCCCAAGGTTAATATTGATGGGGCTCACCAAGACCTGCCTTAGATTGTGTTTTCAGTACGGTGTTTAATTTCCAGATATGCTCTACCCTTTTATAATTAATAGTGCGTTGTGCTGTCTATCATGCGCCCCAGGTGTGTTGTCAGGGACATGGCGAAGCCTGCTGCCTGCAAAACACCAAGAAATGCTGAAAGCCAGCCCCAGCAACCACCACTGTAAGTATGGCATTGGTTTTATTGACTGAAAATGTCACCTCTTCCCCAGATCATTGCTCACAGTATTATTAATTGCATTGCATGTGGGAGTAGATATGCTAGCTTCTCTGGTGTACATAAAATAAAATGGCTACTACTATTCAATTAGATAAAATTATCTGTAAACAAGAGCTCTGGAGTAAGTATCTTTGTTAAGCAGTGTTTCTAATATCATATTGCAGGAGGCAGACTAATTAAAGAGGAGGGAAATGTTTTTTAGTGATTTGCGGTAGCAGCAGCTATGAGTTTTAAATTATTCTTAACAACATTGGTTTTGGAATGAATATGGCCGGGATCATTTGACCCTCAGAAGTGAGGAGTCATCGTACGTATGGGGTACCAGCTAGCGTCTAGAAGGAATGTACATGTACTCTCTCCCCAATATTTACACTCTAATGTTTAAGACAATGTACAATCTTAAGAGACTGGATTGTCTATCTAGTTTCCTCTTTATTATTGTATTCTTAGGTGTAGGTAAAATGATAATTGAATGTGACCAAAAAAAGGGTAGCATCACGGGTGGGAGAAGAAGTTGAATATATAAACTTTTAGTTTCCCATGTGGAGTTGGAGGAGATTAAATAATATTAGAATTCTGCAGAGTAACATGATGCATTCAATCTTCAGAATATACATATTCGCCTAGTAAGAAAAGATGAAAATTTCCTTAAACTGCACAATCAGCAGCAACTTCCTTAGCAGAAGCTATACTCTGAGCCAGTTACTACTGGGAAATATCTCATTCCAAAGTTTATAGCAAAAACCTTTGCAGAAATGTGTCTTTAGATGAATTATTTTTTTTTTACATCTCTTCAGCTATCTTAGAAATGTTTTTATGCAAAGCCAAAATTAAGTGATAAAGTGGCAAAAAAGGCTCTGAAGAGAAAACTGTTTTGTTATTAGCAATGGTCAAAATTAAACAAACATTAATGTTTTCTTATTATGATATAAATCTTTTCTGAGCATTGCATAAGCCATTGTACTCTACAGAATTTTAAACCTCTTTACATCTTACCTAATCAAAATCCACATTTAAAATTGGATTTTTTTTTATTTGGTATTATCTCTACTATCTGCTTTCTCCTTTGGTTTGATCATTAAAATGCTTATGTTTGGTATGTTATATATAAGCAATAGTTGTAAATATCTTAAGCCTTTGTATATAACGTTTTACAATAAAATTGAGGATACTTAGTGAATGTGTTAAAATTTTTATCTCCATAATAGACTTGAATATCAATTTTGGCATAATTAGTATTTTCTGAGGAGTAAAATGGTTTTGATTTGATCGTAGTAAAAATGATTTATAATTACTTTGATAAAAGTAAAAATCCATAAATGCCCTAAATGATTATACCACATACTTTCTTCATATATGTATATGTATACTAGATAGTATTTTATTTCATATCTTGGCATGGGAATTTCACTGTTTTTTCAGGCTTGTCTCAAAATCCTAGGCTTAAACTATCCTCCTGCCTCAGCTTTCCAAGTAGAGGGACAGGCATGTGTTACCATGTATGGACTTTTAAAAGAAATCCTCTTATTGTAGGAAACATTTGCTTATGATGGAATTAGTCTCGATAATTTCCAGAAAACTTCTGATCTCTAAAGAGGAAATATTGGTGCGTCTGCTCTAACATTCTATCCAGTGGACACTAGGCTGGCTCACCAGAAAGTCCCAAACATCCTCCTGTCTCCCCGCTTTTTAGTTCTGGCATTACGTTGTTGACATGCTAGGCTTTTTTATGTAAATGCTGGGGATCTGAACTCTGCTTGTCATGCCCAAGGCAATCTTCTGTTTTTAAATTATTTATTCGTCTTATGTCCCTATCTTAGGCCCCTCTCTCTTCTCCTCCTGGCCCATCCCTCCCTCATCTATTCCTCAGATAAAGGGAGCCCCCCACCCCCACCCCCACCCCAGCTCATTAGGTTGCTTCAGGATGGAGTGCATCAGCTTGCCCTGTGACCTGGCAAGGCAGCCCTGCCAAGAGGAGTGATCAGAAAGCAGGCAACAGAGTCCAGGCACTCTTACATACTGTGTCATTTCCATAGTTCTTCTCCACCTTTTTATTTTATTTTAGTTTTTGGAGTCAAGGTTTCGCACTGAATCCAGCCAGGCCTCTCCCGTTAGCTAGACTCTCTGGACAAGGAGCTCAGAGGCTCTTCCTGCCTTTGCCTCCACTGGATGACAGAAACACACAGCTTAGTCTATTTTATGTAGATGCTAGGGAACGGAACTCAGATGGGTATATTGTGACGCAAGCCCTTGACCCACTGGGCTGTCTGTGGAGTATATTTTTTTTTTAGTGCTGGGGATTGAAGCCTAGCTGTTCACATGCAGGGCCATTGCTGTGTTACAGAGCCTCTTCTTAGCTGTGCAAAGTTCCCTTTAGACTGGTTCACTGGTTTCAAAGTCCATGTTCACTTGGACATTAGGTACAAAGATAACAAATATTGTTATCTCCAATCTCTCTCTCTCTGGCCCTGTCCCTCTCCCTATCCCCAACCCCCATCTCTCTGCCTCTTTTCCTCCGACCTCTTTCTTTTTGGATTGTTGAGATGAGGACTCTGTAGCCCTCGCTGTCCTGAAATTCACTGTGTAATGCTGTCTGGTATCAAACGCACAGCAATTGGTTTGCCTCCCCCGTGCTGAACTTAAAGGCTTGAGTCACCATACTAGACTAGAGCATGATTATTTTTCTTTATAATTCTTTTTGCATTAATTAAATTTGTTTATACTCCTATAGTTGTGGAAATGAATCATAACTTAAGTTGAACCTAATAACCGTTTGCTAGAGATGGCCCTGCCTGTACTAGACATGAATCCTTCTTTCTACTCATCTGTTTATTACACATTGTAATTCTCTTCTTAGGAAAATAGACTCCTCTTCAGGTAAATGGAAGTATTTAAAGACCAGGTTTCTTATTGATTTTTACTTTTTATAGAGGGTAATATTTGTGAATGAAGCTCATTTGTGGAAAAGACAAAAAGAAGTTAGAAAATGTTTGAGGCCAGACTTTAGCTATAACTGAGTTGAAAAAGTTAAGTCATTCTGTTAGTAAATTGGAAAAAAAAAAGTTGACAAATATTCGTGACCAAAACTTGTCTTAAAAGTTTGACTAGAATAGACTGGAAAATGAAGTATACCCCAGATTAGGGTTTTAAGACAGAGCTTATTTTTCAACATAGATGAGTTTAGGTATAAATTTTAATGTTCATAACATTGAGTTATGAAGCTTTCACTAATGGAGTTTAATTAGATTAGCATAGTCAAATGTGTATATATATGAAATTGCTACTTTTTTTTGTTAGAAGTGGGAAAAATAGAGCATGAATGTGATGTAACAGAACCAAAGAGAAATCAGAGAATAGCCTTTTGTAATAATTCCTGGTGAGAAAAGGAGGCCTTAGAGGAGAAATGCAGAATCTGTAAGGAGTTGTTTGAAAGTTAGAAACTAGTGCATGTGGGTAGAACTTTCTGGCGAATTGAATGTATTTGTAAGGAAGCAATTCAGTAGAATTACCATGTTCATGCTTGGATGACAGACAAAATGATCAAGACATTGAGTTAAGGGCTGGGGAGATAGTGGTTAAGAGCATTGGTTGCTTTTCCAGAGGACCCAGGTTTGATTCCCAGCACCTACATGGCAGCTCACAACTGTCTGTAGGTCCAGTGCTCAGGGATCTAGCACCCTCACACAGACAGATACATGCGGTTAAAACCCCAGTGCACATGAAAATAAATAAATCTTAACAAAATTGAGTTAAAAATATAAACCAAATCTGGATGGGCAGTGTAATGGTGACTTTAGATATTGGAGTAGTGATATTGTGCTATCTGTATGTTATCTAATTTTATACATTTAACATACAGTTGAGGCTATCTGAAATACTCAGGTAAGTACAGCAGTCAATGACATCACAATGGTCTTTGGGTTAAAAAAACAACACAGAGATAGGTAGAGAGAGGAAGGAAGGAGGGAGGGAGGAGAGAGGGGAGGAGAGGAAGGAGCAAGGAGAGATTTGGATAAACCAGTGGTTACAAGAACAGGAAAAGGAAGACTGTATACAGCTTAGTTGTGAAGTCATGGAGAAACTAAACAGGATGGTCCCAAGCAAGGTAGTACAAAGCTTCATGAGGGCATTCAACGTGTTACATGAAATATAAAACTCAAGAGGTGGCTGCAAGAGTTGAAAAACAGACCATGATTTTGGTCATACGGGGGTGATCTACAGTATTAGTGTAGCAGTGTTAAGTCAGAAGGACATAGCAATGCTGGATTTCTTTGAGTTTGAGAAGGAAACGAGGAGCTGGGATCAGAAGACCCTGCCTCAGACTTTTCCGACACCATCCTGAGCGCAGAGTGAGTGCGTACGAGTTGGTATTTGGTAAATGGATGGAAAGCTTTTGCTACAGGCGCATGTGCCACATGCTTTTTCTTTTTCTCCATCACTTTGGATGAGTCAGCCTTGAATCGACAAGAAGACTGCCATCACCACTTTCTTTTAATAGGCTTACTTTTTCAGATACCAAGGGCATGGCTTTTTTCAGCAATAACCGCTTTTGTGCAGACTTAATCATAACACAGAGGCTTCTGAGGACCAACATATGTGGTTCCAGGACCAATTTAATCATTTAGATTAAATTGCAATAGTACACATTTAACCTACTTTTAAAATACTCAACCTCGAATGCTAAAAATATATCACCAGGCAACATTCCCATACTAGTGTATATATTATATATATACACATATATGTGTGTGTATATGTGTGTCCATATATTATGGTCATATGCTTATACATTTATATCTCACATCACAGTTACATGTCTGATACTAAACCAAAGTTTGTCACTGATAGTGTAGAATGACGTGCCTGTCATTATGTCACTGTGTTTTTTAAACTCTGCACATTACGCATGACCTTTATTTCATGTGGCCAGTTGCTCAGAGCTAACCCTTGCTAGAGCAGTAGATGACAAGAGTATCTGCTATCACACAAAAGAGCAGATAACCCTTTGGCACCTCCTTTATATGCAGACTTTTCATCTTCATGATGACTCCTTCCAGAGACTAAGAATGATCCTTTCAACATGGAAAGCTCACTCTTTCCTATTTTCAGAGCCCTCGTCCCTCTGTCCCTTCTGAGCTGTGTCATTTATTCTGCCCCTGAAGTTTATTCAAATTTTCTGCTCAGTCTTTTTCCAAACTCTTTTGAATTTTTATCTCAGCACAGATGTGGTCCACCCCCTTCTGGGGAATCATGTTAGATCAGCTTTGACGCAAAGGAGGTACCGAGAAGAAGGCAAGTAGACGTCTTCAGCTGGCAGCCACGTGTGCAGGAAGATAAGCAATTCATTGCTTCCTCTGCCAAGAGTTGTCCTAGTCATTCTTCTCTTTGCAAATACCTGCATGCACTGATTACATACAAGAATGTAAGGTTCTAGATATCGTCCAGATCATTGCAGAGGTTAACGGATAGGAAGAAATCTGAATCATTAAGAAAATATCAAGGACCTTCACTGAGCGAGCAGACTGGTAGAAAGCAGTGCTGGGTCGCCATTTATGGAGGATGCCCACAGAAGTCTCTAAGAAGCGGTGGGCATTTGAAGAGAAGCTTGCCAAATCCAAGTCAACCTTGTGAGGAGTTAGGGGAAGTGAACTGGAGGCAGAGAAAAGGGTGTGTACAACAGTTTCCATAGTGTTCAGGTATGCACAGTATATGTTTAAGAAACTGAAAGGAGTCCAAAGAAAGGGGAGAAGGGCAGCAGGGGATGTCTGCAGGTCTTTGAGTGTGTGTGGAGCTTTCACCGAGAAGCCATTCGTAGAAAAAAGGATCATGACGTAGTGTAAGTCACAAATGGGCAAGCAGAAGTTAAGGTACTCACGGGGTCACAGTCATGGTAGGTGCGTCAAAGGAGATAAAATGAAGCAAGTGAAATTTAGAAGTCGTTCAAACGATGAAATAGATTATTCCAGTAGGTTTTTCTGCTGATTTGGAGGCCATGACCAAAAGCTTCTTGGGAAGGAAGGGTTAATTTGACTTGCTTTTCATGCCTCATTCCATCATCTCTATGGGAAGTCAAGAGCAAGACTTCAAGGACAGGAGCCAGGAGGCAGAAACTGTGAAGGAAGGATGTTCACTGGCTCATGATCATCTATTCTTCTCATGTAGACAAGGAATACCTTTCTAGGGATAGCCCACCAGAATCACACACAAATAACCAATCAAGATAATTCTTTGATGACATGGTCACAAGCCATTGTGATGCAATGATCCTTCAACTGAAGTTCACTCTTCCCAGATGATTCTGGTTTGTGTCAAATTGATAATGAAACCTAACCAGGACCCAGAGGAGGAAATTTTAGAGCAAAGTGTGACCTTTAGCCTGCCTATGTTACCTGAGTCAGAATTAGGTTGATGTATTTCCTCATAAAGTTGTAAACATGCACACAAATGTAACATACATGTGGAACCAAATATTTCAGACACCTTATTTGTGTTACTTTAGGAATTTATTGTAAGGCTTCAATCTTGAGTATTAAGAAAAATACCTATGGATAGAAAAATGAATAAAATATGAACGTATTAGATTTTTCCCTTTTATTTAAATTTTTATTTTTTATATTATAGTTTATTCACTTTGTTTCCCAGCTGTAGCCCCCTCCCTCATCCCTACCAATCCTACCCTATCTTCCTCATCTCCTCCCATACCCCTCTCTAAGTCCACTGATAGGGGAGGTCCTCCTCCCCGTCCATCTGACCCTAGCCTGTCAGTTTACATCAGGACTGTCTGTATTGATTGCCTCTGTGGCCTGGTAAGGCTGCTCCCCCCACCCCCAATCAGAGAGGTGATAAAAGAGCCAGTCACTGAGTTCATGCCAGAGAAAGTCCCTGTTCCCCTTACTAAGGAACCCTCTTGAATACTGAGCTGCCATTGGCTACACCTGTATAGGGGTTCTAGGTTATCTCCATGCATGGTCCTTGGCTGGAGTCTCAGTCTCAGAAAAGACCCCTATTTTGGTTCTGTTGCTCTCCTTGTAGAACTCCTGTCCCCTTCAGGTCTTTTAATCTCCCCCTTGCTTCATAAGATTCCATACTTTAAACAATTTCATTTTGTGCTTTATCTACTATTATGATGCTCTATTGAGACAGAAGATTTAATAATTCTGTCATTGTTTGACACTCCCAAGCAAATGAATATTTAATAATGTATAACAGACAAAGTGTTTCTACTTTAAACAGATATATTTCTTACTAAATGAAATCTAGTTACAAAGAAATAGAACATGCCTGTCATAAGCAAAGAATATTTGGGCCATGTATTCTATCACAAATGAATGTCATTTTCTGGAATGTATTTTCCATGTATTATTTTTAGTCAGACGATTTTGTCAAAATCAATGCATTTTTATTTTCTCATACACAATGTGGGATAGGCACTGTGGTGTCATAATCCTAGTACTGCAAGCAGTAGGGATCAATATAGATTTTTCTATTGATATTAGAAGCAATAAGAGATCCAAGTAGATAATAATTATTATTTTTGTCATTTTGAATGAAATCAGAACAGCCAGTAACTTGCAAATAAAGAATATGAGGAACACTGACATTTCCAATTCATGGTTATAATTAGAAAGTGACAGAACTTAAAAAAAAAAGTGTGGCTTTCATAGTCTCCCTTTTCTTTTTGTGATTTGCAGTTTAATGCACATCATTCCATGCCAATTCACCAAGTCTTCCAGAGCTCCTCTTTTCTGCTGTAACTCTGTTAATAATAACATTGTTATTATAATAACGTTGTGTTTCTTTCTTTTACCATGCTCACTGGAAGATGAATCATTTAATTTCTTGGACATTAAATCTTCAGTTCTATAAAAGTGTTAAGTGTTGTCATTAGCTGGCTAGCACTTGATAAATTTCACCATTTTAGCCTTGTTGGTAGCGCTGGACCCTCTCTCTGTCTTTTTTAAAATTTCATCTTTATCTTTACATTTTTAATTTATTCTTCTTTCATCTATTACACTCTCATAGCTATTTCCCCTCCTTTTTCCTTCCATAGTCCCTTCTCCTTTTCCAGCTCCCCCTCATCACTCCTCCTCCTTTTCTTTCAGAAAAGGGCAGACCTTCCAGGGATGTCAACCAAACATGGCCTATCAAGTTGCAGTAGAACTAGGTACCTCTGCTCATATTAAGGCTGGATGAGGCAAACCAGTGGGAGGAAAAGGATCCCAAAAGCAGGCAAAAGAAGGAGCCTAGCATAGTCTTCATCAGAGGCTTCATCCACCAACTGATGGAAACATATGTAGAGACCCACAGTCAAACATTAGTTGGAGCTAGGGAAATCCTGGAGACTGCAGGGGAAAACGGATTGTAGGAACCAGAATGATCTCCATCACAACAAGAGAAGCCACAGAATCAACTAATCTGGGCTCATAGAGGCTCATAGAGACTGAAATGACAACCAGAGAGTCTGCCTACATCCTTTGCAAATATGTTATGGTTCTGTAGCTTGGTCTGTTTGTGGGACTCCTAACAAGGGAGCAGGGACTGTCTCTGACACTGGGTCCCACTTAATGATTCTTTGTCGTCCTGTGTTGGTAATCATTATGACAGAGGGCTGTTGATGCATTCCTGAGCTTTCTGTCTTTCTCCCCCTCATGCTTCCCCCCCTCTTTTTCTGTGTCTCTGTGTCTGTCTGTCTGTCTGTTTCTCTGTATCTCCGTCTGTCTCTGCTTCTCTCTCTCTCTCTCTCTCTCTCTCTCTCTCTCTCTCTCTCTCTCTCCATGTGTATAGAGAACATTTGAGACCAGATGCCTTATTCTTCCATACATAATGTCTTCTCTTGTTCCTGTACTTTATTCTCTCTTGGCTGTGTCAGTGAGCACACATACATAGGTCACTTTTAAACCAGATGTCCAGGGCTTGTCACAAGCTGTCACGCAGTGATTCTTTACCCCTTTCATTCTCCTCACATAGCTTTAGACAAAATGATCATTTTTTTTTATGGGGGAGAAAAGCTTTTAAGAAGACGCCCTGAAGACACTGACTGTACAAACCCACATAGACATTTGACTGGGTTAATCTCACAACAGTGTCATATCGGGCCTATTTATCAGGTGTACAGCAGTTGAGACTTGGTTTATATGCTCTTACTTTCCATATGGAAGGAAAAAAACTTGCCTATCAGTTATTGTCAGTCAGGTTCCCAGCAGTTTTAATGAGTGGTACTGGATCATGGGAACAAGATGAATTCAAACTATGAGGGTAATTATTATGTATTATAAATGTTGTAGTTTGAATGTGTACCTGACAAATTCATACATTAGAAAAGTAATTCCACATGCATGTTAGTTTTCAGGTAGGGCCTCTTAGGTAGTAATCTTGGTTAGAAAGACTCATAGGGATAAAGTGCACTGTTGGCATTATTGGCTCAATGAGGTGATGAGAACCTAAGTGAGCATGCTCATTCTTATTCAGTGTATGATACCCTCGGCCATGTTAGGACACAGCAAAAAGACTCCTGTCAAATGCTAAGTAGATGACAGGACTGTGTCCTTGAGTATGTCAGCTTTTAGAACCATAAGCCAAATAAATTCCTATTTATACATGACACGGGTCTCTGGTGTTGTATTATATAATAGAAACTAGACTAAGACATGATCAAGGAGAAGAATTTTCTGATTTTGTTTGTTTTATGAATGAATTGGGAAACCCTTGATTTAAACGTTAAAAATGTCTACTTTTACAAAATTATATTTTTAGCTGGATGTAGTGGCGCATGCCTTTAATCCCTGTACTTTAGGAGGCATAAGCAGGTGGAGCTCTGTGAATCCGAGGCCAGCCTGGTCTACATAGTGAATTATAGGACAGCCAGAGTTACATTCTAAGACACTGTTTTGAAAATACTACTGCTACTGCCATTGCCACTACTACTGTTGATAACGATAATAATAATAATTCCATGTGTTCCTATTATGTGTGTGAATGTTTTGTCTGTAATATGTAAATGCACTAAGTGCGTTCTTGGTACCCTCAGAAGTCAGAAGAAGGTGTTGGGTCCCATGGAAGTGGAGATGTGTAGTTGTGAGTCATTGTGTGAGTGTTGGGAACCAAACCTGGGTCCTCTGCAAAAGCAGTAAGTGCATTAACTACTGAGCCAATATATGCTCCCAAAGCATGGATTTTAAATGTTTGCCCTGATGCTGTCTTACGGGGCGCACTGCCTCGTTTTTACTGTTTTTACTGCACAATCTACAGTTATTTGGAAGCAGAAATCTAAACTAGACAATTTTCTAAGTAAGACTAGCCTGTGGCCATGTCTGTGAAAGATCATCTTTGTAGATGATTGATGTGAGAGGACCTAGCCCACCGTGGGGGGCAGGTAGGTGGATTTGGGCTACATAAGAAAGCTATCTGAGCTTAAGCTAGCGTGCAAGCCAGGAAGCAGAGTTCTTCCATGGTGTCTTCTTGAGTCATTGTTTAATTTCTGCTTTGACATCCTTCAGTGAGGGATTGTGACCTGCCCATGTAAGCTGAAAGAACATTTTCCTCCACTAAGCTGATTTTGCTCACGTTTATATGAATTAATGTTTTGCATACATGTATGCGTATGTACCAAGTGCATGCCTGGTAACCTCAAAAGGCACAAGAGGTGTTGGATCCCGTAAAACTGGAGTTATGTGTGGTTGTGAACTATTGTATGAGCACTGGGAACCAAACCAGGGTATTCTGCAAAAGCGACAAGTGCTTTTGGGTCAAATATTTTATTACAACCCCACAAAGCAAACTAGGACACTGAGTAATTTAGCCCAGTTGTTTCACTGCTCAACATCCTCATTTTATTATCTTGATAAAACAAAGAAAATTCATGTTATCCCATTTAAAGTTTTTTAAATTAATTTTTATATTAATTACAGTATATTTGTTTTGTATCCTAGCTGGAGCCCCCTCCCTTATTCCTTTTTAAGCCCTCCCTCCCTCTTCTCCTCCCATGCCCCTCTCCAAGTCCACTGAAGGGGAGGTCCTCCTCCCCTTCCATCTGACCCTAACTTATCAGGTCTCATCAGGACTGGCTGTATTGTCCTCTTCTGTGGCCTGGCATTTAAAGTTTTATGAATGAAATTAAATGAATATACTAAAAAGGTTGAATTGTATGCTATATAAAGCCCTATATAAATATTCATCTATTTTTCTAAAGTTACAGTGGACAATCTCTACCTGCCTGTAACCTCATTCATTTAACAATTATTTTCATCTAGATCTTAAGTATCCCCATACAGGCATAATTTGAAAAAGTATTTAGCCAATCTAGAACAGTGTAGGTTTCATCTTTTCATCTGTGTATATTTGTTGTTAAACAGAGTGAAGTAGAAAGTACAGGGATAGTATTAAAAGAGATGATGCCTATGCTGTTGAATATAAAATCCTCCCTAACATGCATCTACAGGAAGTCTAGGAAATAGGCATTAGGAATTTTCCTCAAATGATGGGGACATACAAACTTGACCCAGAGTTACTGATTATCTACCACTATGCTCAGTAAATGATGACTAATTGAGATTCGTGATAATTCCTTGAGTAAAAATTAATGTGAACACCAGTGGGCTGAAGTTCACTTTATTATATAATATATATTTATTTACATGATATATTTGCATATATATCTATTTTAATATAAATAAGATATATTTATTACCTAAATATTTTATGTCTTATTTCTGGTATATATAAGATATGCTGTATGTGTGATATATACGGGGTATATATGGGGTAAATACGGGTTGATACGAGATATATGACACCTAAAGTTAATGAAGAATTCAGATATACTTGCAGTGTATTTGTTGAAAACAGAATAAGTGAGTATATTTGTTTAGTTCTCATCATGATTTTTCACTATACAAACAATGACGTTCTGCACACTTTGCTTATGGCCCTAGGATGATCTTTCCTTCTTCCCTTTTCATTAGCATTATCTCTCAGTGAAAGTGCAGTCCCAGCCAGGGAGTAGAGACTCTCCTTTGGCAATAGCTTCCTGTTTTTGTACAACTACCATCATTTTTGTGGCATAGGCAGACCATTCCCATTTAAACAAATGACTCTGTAGAGATACAAACGGATTAGCAATAATTCGCAGAGCAACCAGGCTGTGCTCTGAAGCTCAGTAACATCATCATCATCATCATCATCATCATAATAATAATAATGCCAATATTAACATTTTTATGGCTTATGATTATGAGTTTTAAAAATGAAGTTCGGTCCAGTAGATGTTCACATCAACTTTTAAATAATTTATAATAATTTTATATATATTCAAGAGATAGACTGCCAAAGATCCTTTAGTTCTTATATAACATCTAGTAATGTTAATTCCCATTGTTTTCCAGTAACCTGTAAACATGGAATGTATTTTGACATTCATCAATTTTTTCACACAATATTAGAAATATAAACAATTAAATAGACATATCTTACTTACAAATAGAAAGACCATTTGAAAACATCACAAGGCTAGGAAATAGCCTCTAGTTATTTTGAGAAAGCATAGAAAAATAGCATCCATCCTAAAATTGTAGATTTGGGTAACTTGTTAAGGCCAAGAACACTTGATATTTTCCTTCATGAATTCTATGATGTATACTATCTGAAGTTTTTCTCTAATTACATGAAATATAAATTTTGAACATAATTTTGTCCTTGTACTAAATTATAGAGTGAGGAAATGAGGCCTCATAAGATAACATAAAATATTCGATTGCCTTCAAGTAATTTATCATCTAATTGTACAAGATAAAAGATGATTCTATGGAAAAACGGATGGTTAAGTCCATGGCTACGTAATTAACTAAGCTAGAAATTGTACTTTGTAACATAAGTAAATATTATGTGACTTCATATATATATATATGTATATATATGATTCCATATATATATATGGCTCCATATATATATACATATATATGACTCCATATATATATGCATATATATATATATGCATATATATATACAATCTTTACTTGATAATGAGTTGTAATCACATAAGAAGGAACGATAATGGAACCCTAGGGTGAGAAAATTGTTTGAGCACAAAACTTGTTTTGAACACAAGTTCTGAAGTGTGAGCCAGGCAAATGCAGTCTTGGTATATGATCTGGCTTACAAAGCTGCAAAAGATGCGTGGGGCCAATTTATAAATGTCCTGAAAGTCCAGCCTCTAGACACTAGCTTCGTTCAGAAGGAGGACATGAAAGTGTGTGAACATGGAGCTACCCCACTTGAAAGGCCTGTTTCTGGATAATGAATCTGTAGGAAGTATACATAATGGATGAGGATAGGGTATTCCTGGAGAGAAAAGGACCAATTAGTAGATGATTAAAATAGACCAGACATGGTTATTAATAGGAGAGATAATGACAGTGGTTACAGAGAAGATGGATGAGACCTGAAAGGAGAAAGGAGCAGCCCCCAGTAACAAGGGAATGTAGCTATGCAGACAATGAGAGTGAAAGGCTTCAGGGCTTTTTCTGAGGATAGGACTCAGAGTTATCCTAGGAAAGATGGAAAAATGAACAGGAATAGAAAGTCTTGCAGGGAGTTGTGTTCCCTCAAATGATCCTTCTTCCCTGATCCTTTGGAGACATCACAGCCATAAGGGAAGAAGAAGATGACGTAGTGGTGGGGCCCTCTGTGTGGGAGCATCAAAGAGAAGAGTGTCACACACCTTAGCTGAAGTCCATACCTGCTATGCTTTATGTCCTATCTCAAGAGAACATCTGGCCTTTGCCCTGAGCTACAGACTCTGTTCATAAGAACTTATTCTATAAATTATTCTGTTTCAGATACTTGTGCATATAACCCTCAAAAATGTCAACAAATACCATCATTGTCTCTGCTTTGCATAGAAGGAAACTGAGGCCCAGAGGTGTAAATTGCATGTCTGTGTGCACACATCCTCTAATAGTGAAGGTAGAATTTGACTCCAGGCAGGCAGAATCCAGAGCCATCACTATGAATCCAGAAACATTACTACAGGAAATTTATTTTAATTTTTCAAGTTAGAATCCACAGAAGGCTTCTTTTTCCTTAGTCCAAGGATAGGAACTAACAGGTTAGAAAAAGAGGTCCCCATTAAAGGGGCCATTCTGTTAAAAAAAATGTGCTAGTTCTTTGAGAGTTTTGAGTTTCCTACAACATATTTTGATGGTGTTCATCCCTTTACCTATCTCTTCCTAGATCCACCTCCCTTCCATACCCCCCAACCTTAAAAAGGCCTGTAAGAATAATTTATACTACCCAAATATCCCTGTGTATATGGTCTGTCTCTTGTGGATGTTAGCTTTAAATATTTAGATATGGATATTTCATTTGGAACACCCATAGAGGCAGGAAATCACTAAGGGGCTACGTTAAAGAACTACAAAGGGGCAAAGGGAGTTGATGGAATAGGAAGGGTTAATGTGGTGTTGGAGAGTGGAGAGTACGGCAGAAGAGGGACTATGGGGCGAGATAAATAACATTAAATGATGCTGACAAGAACAAATGAAAGCCAATTTCTATAGAATCTTCAAATATATGTATCATTATATATCATCACATGTATATCACCATATATCATATATATATATATATATATATATATATATATATATATATATATAGGATTACATACACACACATCCTATACGATGGCAATAGTGCTTCTACCAGAGAGCAGAGGCTACTAACTAAAATCCTGGTGCCAGGAAGGGGTTGCTTCTTTTGGAGTTGCTGGCCAACGAGTCCCCACAAACCTCTGAACATTTCAGGCTACAGCCATCGCTTTAAATACTCTCCAGAATGTGTTGGTAAGACCCTACTGCTATGGGCGCCACATACAAGGTTATAGATGAAATCATCAAGCTTGGTACATCAAGATGGTACATCTCTGGAAGCTTCAGCCTTACTGTTTATCATTAATAGTTCTCGAAGGCGTCACGCAGGCTACCTGAGGTGAACAGTAAGCACAGTCATACTCAGAGGTGAACCTTGCACGCTGCAACAGTGAGTGGCCTGGCAAGACATTCGCACTGGTGCAAAAGCCCATTCCTGTGACTGACACACGCTAAAGTCAGTGAGGAAGCCACCGTCTCTCCTGCATTAACCCAAGGCAGAATGAATTCAAATGTTTCATTTGAGGGATGCAGGGAGATACAAAGTTTTAACTGGTGACATATCACATGGGACATTTTTTTTAAGGAAGTAAGCAGACTTTTATTTGTTTTTGTTTTTGTTTTTTCCTAGTAGAAAGGAGCATTATTCTTTAATCCTGAAATATTTGCACGAGTTATTTGTTAAAATCTACTCTGTCACCTTGGGATATACATTATCTTTTTCTCTAAGAGGATTTTCTGAAAAAATAATTCACATTCTCACTTGTATTTCCTCTCCCTACCTGCAGTTCTAGGAATGATTTGTAGGAAGTCTCTAATCTACTGTACTAACATGCATAAAATATGCTACATCTTGGATATTGGCACAAATTGTTTTTCAAATCTTGAACCATGATGTGATTGATGAGTGCCAATTGACAAATGATTCCTAGATAGATTCTTTTGTTTCCCACCATAATAACAGCAAACTGAACTAATACAAAGAAATAGAGACTAGATGGATCAGAGAGCGGAATGAAAGCCTCTTTCATTTTCTTTCTTTGATTAAAAAAAAAAATACCAAAAAACACTGCTTGCCCATTCAGTGTAAAAGAGCTGTCCTTACCATCTGTTACCCTGTGAAGCAGTGGGAACCTTAAAATAGACATAGCAAGGATTGAAGGAAGGGGTCAGGGGAGGGTTAGAGGGGAAAAGGGAGAGGAATAATGTAATTAAATTCTAATTAAGGTTGAAAATATGTGGAGTGGATTTTTGACCTCCTTGGGTACTTCTTCACGTGTGCATGTACACACACACACACGCACATACACACACACACATATACACAACTTTTGCTATGATGTTCAGGCTGAATTCTCAGGTTGGCTTTGAATTCATGAGCTCAAGAAATCCTCCCATTTTTGAGAAAAATTCAGACTTAGAAAAAGTTTGACTGAATTATGTAAATTTCTCTCTCTCTCTCTCTCTCTCTCTCTCTCTCTCTCTCTGTGTGTATGTACTTGTTGTTCATGGTGATGGCACATGTGAGTTTTTTTTTTCACTCAGAATTAGGAAGCACAGTGAAGCTCTCATCCCCACCGTCCTCAGCACAAACACTGTCTTGTATATCAGGGTGCACAAATACTTGATTCGGTCTGCACGAAACAGAATTAAATGCAGTTATCTTCTTGCACATCACACAGAACAAGCATAAGCTCAGTCACAAGCGCATCCTTCTGCACCTTCTGTCTCCCATTTGTGACATTTCCCTTCTCTAGTCACTCAGACAGAAAACCCCTGAGTCATTTTCAAACTCTCACTCCCTTAAGTCCGTCACTATGTCCTATCAGTTCTAATTCTGAATAGTCACAAACAGCTGTGCCTTCTGTTGGCTCTCTCTGGCATTCCCTATTCCACACTACATTTTCTTTTTCCACATGGAGTTGGAATCTAGTTGGCCTCTTTTTTTCTTTTCTTTTGCCCATATAACCCCCTCCCAGGTTTGAGCAGAGCACTTTCTCCATCAGAGGCCTTTAAGGTGGGTAGCCTACCCAGGGACCGACTGGTATGCCCACCACCTATTTCTAACAAACTTTCTTAACCATACCCTGCATATAACCACATCATTCAGTAGCCTGTGAAGATGCCCAACACTCCTTTTAAAATTCAATTTACAGTATTTATTTATTCATTTTAAGCAAATGAGTGTTTTGTCTGCATCTATGAAATGTACCATGTGCATGCCTGATGACCTTGGAGGTTGGAGCTCCTGAGTTTGAGGTAGGGATGGTAATAGTCCACCATGTGGGTAATGGGGACCAAACCCATGTCTTCCATGAGAAGAGCATGTACTCTCACCTGTTGTGCCATCTCTTCAGTCCTCACCACTCCTTTATTTCTTGATATTGGGGTTTACAACCATTTCCAATATTCTTAGACCATCATCTCCATTGGTAGTAATTTCACCTATTGTTCAAGTCTAAGCTCAAATCTCTTTTTTCCCCCCGAAAAAAACTCATCTGGTTTAATGCCCTACCAGAGTTTCTTCCTCCTTGATTTTTGATACACTGTGTTATCTAAAGCACACATAATGTTCCATGTTTTATTGCTGTATGTCTTGCATGTGAATTTACAAACGACACATTTTGTTCCTCATTGTCACCCTAATTTGTGTGGAGACAGACAGGCACTTGTTATGACATGGAACCGCACCCCAAAATCAAACCACCTTCAACTTAGGCTTTTCCATCCCTACACATTATGGCAACAGAAGTATCTCTTTTTAGATATTACATAAAAGATTATGGGCCTCCAAGGGAAGACCCAGCCAATGCAGTGCAGTCAGAACAAAAGAAAATATATATTTTGTTGATGTGGACTTGGTATTTTTCTTTTTATTTCTGTACTGGCAGAGAAGTTAACATTTGATTTTTTTTGTGAGACCTTAAAATTTTAAAACTACTTTAATAAATGCTTAGTTAAAAGTAAATCTCAAGTCAGGCATGGTAGCGCACCCCATCAACACCAGCATTCAGGGATGTAGAGATAGTCAGATCTCTGAGTTTGAGGCCAACCTGGTTTACAAAGTGAGTCTAGGACAGCAAAGGCTACACAGAGAAACCTTTTCCTGAAACAAAAAACAAAACAGTAAAATTAGTTGTTGAATGTACTTACTTATCAGAATTGTTATTAACTATTAGGTCATTAGATGACTAATGGTCAATCTCACAGGTTTGTGTGTATTTTTGGTAAAGTAATGTTATGTTCATAAAATATTTTAATTTTGGTGTGTTGGTTAGTTGGCTACAAATTACTGTATTACTATTTCAGCAGTTGTGGCTGGAGTGTTACAGGGTGGAGGAGAACATGTTTTTTAGTTTAACTCTGACTTTCTGTGATATGTTTATACTTCAGATTGGAAAAGACTAAAAGGATATAAAAATCTTTTTTATTTTGAAATGCTAAATAATTCATGGATGCTATAGCTGGAGGGAGAAAGGGAAATGGGAAGCAAAAGTCATGGAAATGCCTAGAGGGAGTCAAAGCCAATTTTAAGAGGTCTATCCAAAGAAAAACAGCAGCAGGAAAAAGAACTATTGCTGAACCTACAAATTAAGAGTTGAAGGTTCCAAGGATAAGTGATCCAGTCCGAAATGGTTCAGACATACACAGCTATGAGAAATACTAAATGAATTAAACAAATTGTATTTATAAAGTTTTTATACAAATGTAATGATAATGATTATGAACAAAAGGCAATGAATTTAAGAAAAGAATAAGGAGGCATAGGAGTTAGAGGAAAGAGTGGAAGAAATGGTGTAAATGCTCCTATATGCAAACAACAAAAAGAACTATATTCTCAATAAATTCATAACGGTGAACCTCTGCTTTGTATAGAATCAGATTGTGAAAACCCTGATAGTTGGCAAATGTGACACTAACCTGGAGGGCTACAGTTATGATGTCCTTGCCATTTTAAACTCTAGTTAAGCTTCTTTCCAAGAAGGAAAGAAAATGGCATTATTATTCTGTATGTTTTTCTTTAAGAAGACTGATTTTTGTACTGGTTATTGGTAAGAAGTGGAGGAATTACGCAGACCTCTGTCATACATTGAACCTTGATTTTAGTGTACAGCATAGAGTCTACAAAGGTGAGGAAACCGTCATGTTTCATTTCTCTATTATCTGTCACTTTTTATCCACTTTTTATCCATAAGCCATTGGGAATCTAGGAGTGTCCAACACCTCCTAATGCCCCACCCATTCACACCCTCACTCTGTTTCATATGGGACTTTTCATGCTCTGTTCATACAGATTTATGACCAACATACAGTGGTATTCATAAGACATCTCAAGCCAGAATAAAAGTGACATTATTAAAGCTTATAAGTGGATAAACTACATCAAAGGAGGGTAGAACATACTTGAATTTCACCACTACCTAGTTCCTTTTCTTTAAGTTTATCACTCTTTGTGCTCTTTAATTATTCATCTGCATTGTGTTTACCTAAGTGAAATGGGAAAATGACGTTGTACTTGTCATGTGAACTCGGTTTACACTATGAAAAGTGCAAATCAACAGTCACCACGGTTCTTGTTTTCTGCTTCCTTTTTCCTTCATGAAAAGCGGGTTTCTTAAATAAGTGTCAGTGTACAAGTTCAAACCCACCCTTGTCTGTCTTTGACCACACTTTCCTCTGCTGGAAATATTTTCCACATTTGCTGACACACACATCATTGCATTTACAGATTTAAATACATATACACACAATAACTACCTATAGAGTCTGTTTAGCCACTTTTAATTGATGCCACTCATTTTCAAGTCCTTCCAATGGAGTTAATCTATGGCCTTTGCAATTATTTCAGCATCTGTCCTTAATAAATTTATGATTTAAAATAAAATAAAATACAGACCATTTATTAAATTTAAATTTTAGGTAGACAACATTCTTACATTGTTTGTGTTCCATTTAGGATTCTGAAGGTGGTGGTGGGGAGTCATTTTCATGAGTTGTACACCCATGGGTGAAACCACCAGGCTCCGATAGATAGGCCCACACCCATGGTTGAACATACATCTCTGGTTAAACTTAGTAGGTTTACGAATATGGGGGTAAACACAGGTTCACAGGCCAAGAAGAAAATAAGAGCAGGCAGGATGTGAGAAGAAGCAGATTGCATTATACACAGGTATGAAATTCTCAAGGAGCAAATTTAATAAAATTTATTTAAAATATTAATAAAAAAATAAAAGATTTTAAAAAATAAAAAATAAAAAATAAATAAAAAATATGTTTCATTCACTATTTAGGGATTCTTATACTAAGAAGTTATTTATTGTTTACCAAGAAATTAAATTAAACTGGATGTGCTGCAAATCTAACTTCTGATACTAGCATTATTTGTAACGCTTTTTCTCTTAGAATGGAAGGACTGGATCATTTTAAATAGTGCCCATAGTGTCTGGCACAGAGAGTATCTCACAATTGGAATTCTCTCTGTGGTCGTTCATTTTTTCTGAATGGTTTCCTGTCTTACTCTTTATTTAACTGTATCATTCCTAAATATTTCTGTTGCATTAAACCAGGAGAATTTTGTGAAGTCTGAGATAACATGTAACATGTTTAACAAAGCTAAATTTAGAGGCTAAGTAAGAAACCGGTGATGGTGGAATTAGGAACACTAGGTTTAAAGCCAAAACAACTCTCATTGCAAGGAGCTAAAATATCCATATAGGGGGCAGAAGGCACACAAATGGATAAATATGAACATGGAGAGGGAATACCTAAACACAAACTCTGGTTTGAAAGTAGAGAAAACTGAAATGATTTTGAACTTTTCTTTCTTATTTATTTTTATTTTTGGTACTAAGATCAACAATGTTGCTATTAGTTGAGAAATTTATATCTCAAATCAGAAACAGCTAAGGATAGTGAGGTGTTCAGTTTGTGAAATGGTATGTCCAAGCATGGTGAGAAATTCCTATAACAAGAAAATAGGCAATTATAATAGATGCCAGTCCATTAGATAGATGCGACCATTGACAAAAGCACGCAGAGCCCTACATGTGGGACTCTCAACCAAGCAAAGGCATCTAATAGAGAAAAGTCTAACTTTGGAAGATTCTAAAGTTCTTGGCTCACAGAATCTTTTTTTTAAGAAGATATATTTGCCTGGAAACAAATGATAGAATATATAGAGTAATTAAGAAGATAATAAATAATGGGCTCCATAATGATGTTTCAGGAATCAAGAGTAGTAAAACCAGCCATTAGATAAAGACAGAAGAATTTGATTTTACACCTGAGGACATGATGGATTTTCTTGTTTTCACTTAAAAGCCTACAATTTTTGATGAAGATCAGTTATGTTAGAATTGGTGTCATAAGCCATGTGTGGTGGTGTGCAGTCGTAATCCCAGCACTCAGGGAGGCAGAGGCAAGTGGATCTCTGTGAGTTATTTATTTATTTTTTATGAAGATCAATTATGTTAGAAATGGTGTCATAAGCCATGTATGGTGGTAGATACCTATAATCCCAGCACTCAAGGAAGAAGAGGCAGGTGGATCTCCGTGAGTTCAAGGCCAGCCTGGTTACAAAGCAAGTCCAGGACAGCCAAGGCTACACAGGGAAACCCTGTCTCAACATCAGAAGGGAAAAGAACTGGTGTTATGTAAACTATGGAACTTCTGAAAAAATACTGTCTGAGATAATAACTTAGGGACAGCTTATGACTATATCCATTCATCATAATGACAGTGTTAAGGCCAGGAAGGTGTGCTTGAAGCCCTCCACATAGCTGAGAAGCTATTGGAAATTGATTTGTGCATGGGGGCAGGTCAGTACTTTATTTTCAGAGATGGAGCCCTGAGAAGCTAGTCATGCTTGGTCCTAAACCCATGTACATATAGGCAGCACAGTGCTTATTTTTCTTTTCTTTTCCCTTTTCTTTCTTTTTATTTAAGAGAGGCCCCATGGAGTTGGGAGGGGAAGTGAAAGAGGTGATAGGATGATACAGGTGGTATAGGAAACAAAGGAGTAGGGGATGCATCTGGTCAAATAACTTTCATACACAAATGAAAATGTCAAAACAGTTTTTACATATTCTTATTTTTTATATTAATTTCAGTTTACTTTGTATCCCAGCTGTAGCCCCCTCCCTTATTCCCTCCTAACCCTGTGCTCCCTCTCTCCCTCATCTCCTCCCTGCCCCTCTCTAAATCCACTGAAGGGGCGGTCCTCCTCCTCTTCCATCTGACCCTAGCTTATCAGGTCTCTTCAGGACTGGCTGCAATGCCCTCCTCTGTGGCCTAGTAAGGCTCCTCCTCCTTTGGGGGGCAAGGAGGTCAAAGAGCCAGCCACTGAGTTCATGTCAGAGACAGTCAGTCCCTGTTCCCCTTACTAGGGAAACCTCTTGGATTCTGAGCTGCCATGGGCTACATCTGAGCAGGGGTTCTAGGTTATACCCATGCATGGTCCTTGGTTGGCGAATCAGTCTCAGAAAAGACCCCTGTGTCCAGATATATTTGGTCCTTGTGGAGCTCCAGTCTTCTCCAGGTCTTACTAACCCCCCCCCTTCTTTCATAAGATTCTCTGCACTCTGCCTAAGTTTTAGTTATGAGTCTCAGCATCTACTTTGATACACTGCTAGGTAGAGTCTTTCAGAGGCCCTCTATGGTAGGCTCCTGTCCTGTTTCTTATTTTCTCCTATTTCCAGTGTCCATCCCATTTGTCTTTCAGATCATCCTGATTGAGGTATCCCAGAAGCAGAAAGACACACATAGTAAATACTCACTTATAAGTGGATAATTGACCTATAAGATAGGATAAGCATACTAAAACCTGTACACCTCAAGAAGCTAAACAAGAAGGAGGTCCTGGGGTGAGATGATCAGTCTTCACTCAGGTTTTACAACTTAAGAAAACTTTTCTTAGTTTTGTACAGTATAAATAATAGTGGATGACTTATTAAACAAACACAAAAACCTGACATTTGCTCCTGTCTCAGATCCTAAAACATGAGCTCAGGGCACTGCTATAGTTGGATTATTATAGTTGGAGACAGCTTTCCCTTGGCTGTCTTCCCATGAGAGAACACAAAGAAAAGAAGCCATATTCTTTTGGTATTCTTAGGATAGCAGTAATCCCAGATACCAGGCGTTTATCCTTATGATCTTATTATAAGGACATGATACCATAAATGTAGTCCCAATAGCCTCATATTTCCAAACCATCGCAGTGGGATTTACATTTTAACATATTGATTTGAAGTGAGCAACCATTGTGAGTCCCACAGACATTTGGGGCTTAGCTGTACTGTGCGAGCCAGGCAGGAGGACTAGGATAGTGACAAAGCATTGTTATCACCTCAGGAGATCTGTTAGGACCCAAACAAAAATATCCAGAGTAGGAGGAGAGGGCGCTTAATAGACTGAATCTCTAACTTGACTGGCCCAGCAGCCGTTCAAGCTTCAGTCTGTGAAAAGAGGGCAGTGAATAGGAAGCAGCCTGTAGTGTGTCATTGATTGTGTCCTTAGAGGGCTTTTGCTGTTGTTATAATTCTCAAAGTTGATAATAGGAGCAATTCTGGGCTGATGAGAAAGCATTTGCATTTGAACAGCGAGAGATGTTCTAGTTTTGTTACTCAAGGAGTTCCTGAGGAAGCTAAGACTGCCAAAGTCCACATGGTCTGGAAAAGAACACCATGCTCAAATGTGTGCCAGTCAGAAGAATGCAGTTTGCTTTGTTCTGAAAGGGCACTAACTCATTTCTCCCATTATTGCAAATGTTACTATAATAATAATTATGTGTTTCTTGCTTCCCATGGCAGAAAATCTAAGTTTTTCAAGATCTAGACCAGCCTATCATAAAGTATCCTTTTGCTCATATCTAATACCCTCGACTACAACACCAGCTCTAAGTCTGAGTTCTTTATTGACACATGGACACCTCACATTATTTCCAGGGCTATATTCTGGACTATCCCTATCATTCCCCTTCTTCTTCTTCTTCTTCTTCTTCTTCTTCTTCTTCTTCTTCTTCTTTCTCTCTCTCTCTCTCTCTCTCTCTCTCTCTCTCTCTTTCTGTGTGAAAGTTTCACTCCTTATGTAACTCATGCTGGCTTTCACTAAGCACTCACCCTGCCTCTGTGTGCTGGAATTACAGGGATGCGCCAAAGCACATGGCTACCAGGAAAGTCTCTGTAAATTCTTAAGTTCTGTTTTGTTTCTGCTTCAGGTTTGTTGAAAACCATGAGACTGTAGTGCATATCTCCCAGGGCATGTTTTAAGAATATCTTAGAGAACTAAAATATTTATTTTCATTGACTTAGTCATTCTATTTGTTGGAATGTTTCAGATGGTAAAAAGGCACCATTACATAGTGATACATATATAAAGCTGTTTACTGTGATGAATTATAAATCTTTGAATGTCCACAAGCAAAAATAAAAAAAAAGTGGCTGAGTAAGTGATGATAATACTTTGCTATTCTTTATAGCTATTGGAAATAATAAAATGCTTTCATTTCTCCAGTAGGCATGCCTTGGAGAGTTGTTGCAATAGCATTCTGAATGACTTCCCAAAAACTAGCAATAAAGATTAGCCATTACCAGGAGTTTTAAAACAGATAAACAACATGAGAAAGGGTTAGAGTTCCATCTCCAGCATCATGAGAAGGGAAGGGGGGAGAGAGATAATGTAGCAGCTGCTTTTATTGCAATTGGTATTATTATAAGGAAATCAAGCCACAGTTTATTTTAAATAATTTCTGTGTTACCTCTATGCTAATATATAATTCATCATATATTTGTGCCTATGGGGGATTGGTTGTAATTACTAAGCATTGGTAGAAGTACAGGCGCAGGCCCAGCAAAAGGGTACTGGGTGCGTGAAAGCCATTTTACAACCATGGAAGCGACCAGCCCAGTACGGAGTTACACATACCCCTGCCATTGGTGACGATGGCCACTCCTGTGACACTGTCCTTGATATAGTCAGTCATTTGTTTAGCTTACTGTCCTCTATTAGGAAATTAATTATAAAATATTGGCAGATATTGCTATTGGCTTATTACAGATTGCTAAGATCTTTTGAGCTACATATTCTTGATTACCTTTAATAGTAATTGTTGATCAATTGATTGATTGGTAGCTATGCTCAAGTTCTCTACCAGGCTGCCAGAAATTCAAGAGCAAACATGAAAGATATGGAACTCTTATTTTGGCAATACTTTCTTACGGTGGTGACACTGAAATAAATCATGCAGACATTTGCAGTCTCTTAATTTCCAGTTGATATGGAAGGGCAAGGTCCACTGTTGGCAGTGCCATCCTTGCTCAAGTGGTCGTGGATTATATAAGGAAGAGAGCTGAGCAAGCGTGGGGAGCAAAGCAGTAAACACTGACCCTCCATGGTGTCTGTTTCAGTTTCTGCAGCCAGGTTCATCCTCGAATTCCTGCCCTGATTTCCCTCAAGGTGGACTGTACCATGAAAAGTGTGAGCATAACAAACTGTTTCCTCCCCCACGTTGGTTTGGTCAGTATTTTTAGTATAGCAACAGAAAGCAAACTGAGACAAACTCTGGGGCTGCTGGGAATTACGTGAGGAGGCACAATAAGAAAGGTCATCAAAGACTCTTAACTCAGCCAGAAATGGCCTTTTGCATGAAAGGTGGAGCTGAAGGAGAGTCAGCACCTTATGAAAAGCTAAGGTGTGGGTGCTGGTGACTCCAATGAGGGGTGTGGGGTGGGATGGGGAGGAGGCAAAGGTAAGAAGGAACAAGCCCTTGATGAGAACAGCACAGTAGTAGTCAGAGTGGGCCAGACTGACTAGAGGAAGCAGGCTTAGGCACAGTCATGCAGAGCTCACTGAAGACTGAGTTTTATTCCTTGTCTGAGGTTAAAGTTTGTAGTAATATCATCTATGCATAAGATGAGATCTTAGCCTTATAGGCTTCGGGACGCATATTTTAAAACATTAAGATATACCATTGTATCTCATAGGCTTATCAACCTAAGATGTTTCTGTGTATTAGATTCTAGTATTAAACAATCCTTAAAGAACAAGATGAACACAGGAAGACCAAAGCATGGCATGGTTACCAAACCTCTATTATATGTTTTTTCTTCCATCTAGGACTCATTCCATAAGTCACACTGAAAGAAATAGTAACAGCTGTCCTTTTGTGATGACCTTTTAAATGCAAACTATATTCCTGAGGTTCCCTTATAATTATGAGATATTTGGCTTGTTATTAAAAATTAAATTAATTTTAATTTCTTGAAATTATAATAAAGTGACACCCAGGTAACCCCTCTTTTGTGTAAGTGTTGCTGCATTACATATGTTACATAGACGCGTGTGTGTGTAAATACAACCTGTTCATTCTGTTTATCACTTGTGCCAACTGATTAACTAAAACTTTATGTTTATTTAACTATTTCTTTGTTGATCTTTGGCATTCTGACTGGGGTAAGATTAAATCTCAGAGTTATTTTGGTTTGCGTTTCCCTAATTGCTTGAGACAATGAACATTTTTGAGATTTTTTTAGACTTTTTTCTTTTCTTCTTTTTTTTTTTTTTCCTCCTTGCCAAACTTCTTGTTTTAAAGCACTGTTTTATATCAACTTTCTCAGGCATAGGAACATATCTATATTTTTAATAGTATCTTTAATATTTAATCCATCTAATGCTATGTAGTTAGCTTATGATTTTTGTAAGTCATATTCATTTTATAGTTACACATTTCTAGGCTTAGAACCTCTATATTATTTAGGGCCAACAAAGAAATGTCTTCAGTGAATATTTCTGAAGATCAGTGTTGTTCACTAACTATTCATTTGCTTATAATATCAGTACAAGCTATGCGTAAGTCAGAGTAGTAAAATCAATAAAGGATATCAGACTGATTCTTTTTAAATATTCAGCCCAGCAGAAGCCCGTCTGTCTAGTGGTCAAGTGATGAGTATAGACTCCTATGGGTGTACAGGTAGGCCAGGGTGCATGCATAGAGGTCAGAGGTCAGATTCCTATTCTCTCCATCTACCATGTATGTCCAAAGGTAGAGCTCAGCTCCTCACACTCAGTGCCAGGTGCCCTTCCCAGCTCAGCCATCCCACAGCATGAGGATACTTCCTTTTAAGTTAATTAGTTAATTTCCTTTACATTCAGCTCAGATGTTCCCCTCCCTTCCCTCCTCCCAGTTCCTCCCTCTCACCTTCCCTTTCCTCCCCATGCCTCCTTCCTTTCTTCTCAGAGAAGGGGAGACCTCTCATGGTTATCAACCCACCATGGCTTATCAAGTAGGACCTGACCCATCTTCTTCTATTGAGGTTAGGCAAGGCTGTATACTGTTAGGCAAAAGGGATCCAGAGGCCAGCAACAGAGTCAGAGGCAGCCCCTACTCCTGCTGTTGGAGGACTCTTCTTGATGTGAGTGTATTTATGACGCAAAAGGTCCAAATATAGCACTGCCATTCAGGGAAGTCGGAGATCAGGTGGAAGGTAGACATAAATTGAACCGGTTATTTACAGAATAAGTTATACCCACCAAAACATATACAAAGAAATAGCAGTAAGCCAGAGGGCAAGATTTTGAAAACAGAAGAGGCTAAAGGAATCAATCTATCTAAACTTCTTGCCAGAGACATAATGACACTGAGGTCCAGAGAAGTCAGATTTAAATCTCCGCCGAGTGGAACCCATTGACGTCACAGAGAAGCCTGGTAGAAACCCCTGCCTCTTCCAGGCATCGACTTCACTATGGCAGGACCATTGGTGCCCTTTGGCAATAGATGTTGTGTGACAAGCAGCATCCATCTAGAGAATATGCTTTTCTCTTTTTTGTTTTATTTCAAATAATTACATTTTCAGTGTATTTCTAATTAGAATTTAAATGAGCAATTGCATTAAAATCCAATCCTTCTTGTAGAAGCAGAAAGAGACAGTTAAAGAAAAATGAGATTTAATAAACTTAATTACTGTGTTAATTACTTATGGATAAATCTTCTTTAAAAATAAAATATTTAAATTAATTTATTTTATTCATATGGGGTGCCCGGGCAGCATGTCCATGCTTGGGTGTATATGTGGAGGTCAAAGAGGAGCTTCTGTTGTTGATTTTTCCACTGTGTATGTCCAAGGGTAGAAGTCAACTCACCAGACTCAGGCCCAGGAGCTCTTAGCAGATCAGCCATTTCACATCCCAAAGGTAGTTTTTGATGTGCACATATTCAAGACACAGAACACCCTTTTGAGAAAAAATCATCTCTCTATATATATATATATTTAATTATAAAAAAACTAAAAGAGAAAGGGTGGAAATTCAGTCTTCAACATTTATTTGTTTGTGTTTGTTTTAGTTTATAAGACAATGCGTCCCTTTCTTAGTCCAGCTTGGCCTCAAATTCCTGGTCCTCCAGCATCAGCCTCCTGAGCAGGTGAGATTATAAACATGCATATATTTCAAAATCAGAGAGAGGGTGGGGGAGGAGGAGATGGAGAATGGAAGGGAGGGAAGGAAAGGAGGGGAGAGGAAGGGAAGACAGACTATTAGGATAGTTACTTGCCACAAGGTCTCTCCAGCCCTTTTTGTCTGTGACTCTGTTTAAAATCTGAATTGTTTTGTTTTGAGCTGTGAGGAGAGAGAAAGCTCCAGGTGGAGTCAGTGCTGTGCTGAAGTCTGTTTGTTCTCACGCCCAAAGTTCACGGGGTGGCTTTGGGGGGGGGGTTGTTGGGACAGAAAGAACAGAAGCCCAAGCAGGATCATGGCTGTTTTAGTGTGATTGGCATCCTGACTTCTCCTTGAATATTTCTCACACGGGAGACTTCCTGGCAAGAAATCAATCACAGAGTAAAAGGTCTCTGTTTCTCTTTCCAATCCTTGGCCCATGAGGACAGACCAGCCACAGACACTAAAACAAAACAACACGAACTGTGCACACAGTCCCATTTGCTGCTTAGTTAGAACTTTATGTAAGTTGTGTGCTGAGCTTACGTAAGAAGTTTTCTCAAGTTTATAATTATTTGCAAATTATATGTTTGCATGGTTTTGGGAGAACATCTAAAATTTCATATAATGGTATGGGTGCGAGTTGCTTATAATTTTTTTTAACTATATTCATTTCAGAAACTATGGCTCAAATAGGCACATGACATGTTTTCACTGAAGATCTTTTACACTGACATCAACTGAATGGGCACTGCCCAAGAAATCTGGATAACCAGCGTTGGCATTGTACAGTCCTTTCAAGGGCTCCACTTCCTAACACTGATTCCCAAGGGACGGGACCTCAAGCCAAAGGCCTTAAAACTTGAGTCAGTGACAGTGGTGAATGATCAGTGGTGCTTACAGTGTGTTTTATTCCGGCAGTTTGTGGGAGACAGTGATGTGAATTCCCCCATCTACTTTTGTTTACTTTTATCTCCCTTGTCACTTTTAATATGGAGGATTTATGTGGAGAATTCAGTGTTATTACTTTGAAATTGATCTTCAGAAAGATAAACCCAAATCATTTGGGGGCTGCTAACATTTTATTACAGAACAGCGAAAGTGTCTCCAGCAAAGCGTGCTGCAGAAGCCCTCTTTTCTCCTACCTAGCTGATCAGCCAACTTTTGTAAATCAGCATTTCTGATAAAGGCTATGGACCTGCTCAGCAGCAGGGTTGGGAAGGACAGTTGTGCCTGTAGCACCTGCCTTCAAGCAGCATGATAGATAAGCTAACATATGCTATTAAAACATTCCAGCAAAATTCTTTACACAAGATGTTTTGACAGTATCAGGGGGATGTTTTGTCATATCCTGAGCATGGTTTTTTAATTGTTCTAGAAACAGGCTCAACCAATATCCTCATGTCCTTCCTTGATCTTAACTCACTCCTGAGCCTTACCAAATGGTGGTGTAGCTGAACTTCCTCATAATGCTCCATCATAACTCCTCAAAGTCAGAATTGGAAACACCAGCCCAGGTATCTTCACGGATGTGGAGACGGTATTCTGCTGTGTTGAATGTTTCCTGATAATTCTGATGCTGTGTTTATTGCCCTCTGTACTTCTGTCTCTAAAAATGAAGTATGTTGCTTCATGACTAGGGAAGGAGAAGGCAGGAATACTATCATCATGAGATTAAGGTCAACATTCTGATTCTGCATCCCAAGCTACCACTTTTATAGTCTTCAGCAAAGAAATGATTTCAAAATACGGACCTTGTTAGAATGGAATAGCTATTCTAAGTTTTATTGGATCCATAACATTAACATATCAAAAAGTCAACTCTGAGAGAGTAGACATTCCTTAAGTGTTCCTCACAAAGAGAGAGCTGACGAGGCCACACATTGAGAGCTCGAGTTTATACCTGAAAACATTAGGGCAATGCAAAGAGAACTGTTCAGCTTAGAAATTAATTTGCACACGAGATGGAATTTTACACTCAAAGTGAATTCCTCAACTGTTTCTGTCTCCAACGGCATATTTTTGTAGTTTGCTGGTTGAGTTTTAATTGTCAACAGCTATCCCCTCTTACAGTGATGATTCTGAACTGACGTATGTTCCTCTTTTTCTGGTTTATGAGGTTTTGATCTGTAATGGGTGTGTGTGTGTGTGTGTGTGTTTATGTTTGTGTTTCCTAGTTGTGTTCTAGACTGTCTTGTTCTTTCCAGTCTCCCTGTGTTGTCCTAAGAAAATAAGATGAATGGCTTAAACCACAGACAATTGTGTCCTTGCAGTTCTGCAGTTTGGAAAACAATAAAAGGGGGGTAAATGGTTGCAGGAGGCTCTGCACCTGGTTCATAGGTAGCTTTTATCTTGCTTATTCTTCACATGGCCTTTCCTTGGTTCATTAGAATGTGCACACAGAGAGAAAGAGTGCAGATCTCTGGCATCTCTTTTTGTAAAGGTGCTAATCTTGTTGGATATAAACCACATCCCTATGACCCCGTTTAACTTGAATTTAGCCATACAAGGGCTGAAAACTTCAATGTATGAAGTTTGTAACCATCAAAGTATTCAGCCTGTTACACCTTCAAAACCAAAATTTGGTTTTCAACACTGTATGTTGACATCATTTTATGTGCTGAAATTGCCTACAAGAAGCATGTTTGTCAAAGTTTATAACCACATTAAAATGATAAAACCTTGCTTTCTGACTACTGCTAAGTACTTCTGTTCTCTACCATTAAGCTTTGCACATCTATGATTATAGCTTTACAGACTTAGAGCCAGCAGAATCTAATTTAGAATGTCTTACTAACGGACTTAATGAAGGGACCAGGGGCAGATAGTGTTATGAAGTACTATCAGGGTCTGAAACTCTTTCGTGGTCTGTTTCCATTCCCCTTCAACGTGTGTGTTTGCTCACACTGCAGAATACAATAAATGCACCCAGAAATCAACATTTCCTAACTGCTGTGGTCACACAGTGGATAGCAGGTATCTGTGTTCAGTGAGATGGTCAAAGTATGGAACCAGGATTCTTATTGAATGGAGCCTCTACCAGGATAGACACCAAATAAAATATGGCATTAAAGAAGTGTTGGGTTTCTAGCATGTGAGGGTTAGGTTATTTTGTAATTTGTCCCTTAAAATTAGAGTGGCTTTCATTAGTGAAACAGTTAAATTAATAGTGAAATGAAATTGTAGCTCTTACAGTTGATAAGCAATAACTAATCAAAGGTAATAAATGCTCTGTAATCATAAATAAAATTAATGTTTGTATATAATGTCAATAATCCACTAATGTCATTGATGTAGTCTTATTTGAACTTCAAATTTGGTTTGACAAATCACATTGTTTTTTACAGTAATAGCAGCATTTAGTCTGAGATATTTCTCACTGACTGTCCTGCACAGAATGTGTAATATTGGAGTCAATTAATTGTTTTCAGATAGAGGCAAACCTCAGTTACATGCAATTTTATAAAAGTAATAAAATAAACCTTTTCATATTAATGAAGAATTCCATAGATGATTAAAGCTGAAATGATTAAGCCTTGATGGGAGCTTTTAAATTGAGCCTCAAGTTTGCATAATAGAGACGAGAATAACATATTTATAAGCTGGAGGACACTCAGGTAGGAACGGTTTCTTTGAAGAGAGAGTCACATTTCCTAGTTATAAAAAGCCAGCCAACTAAAATCCGAAAGGAATGCAAAAGCTGTAAAGTAAAATAGCCATTTAAAATATTTAATGAAGTGTGAACAGAGCTCATGTGTTCTAAGTAGCCGTCCCTTTCATGGCTTGCTTCTCTGAAGCCTCAACAATTAGGCTGAGATGTTAAAAAAAAAAAAAATCATCGAAAAACTTAAATAGCACTTTGGGAAATGGGGTGTTTTAAAGGCAGTGTTATTACATAAGAATCGCAAACATGAAAATAATTTTAACTCACACAGGGAGAAAGGTGTATTTTCAATTGAGATAATAAAAAAGAAGAGGGGAAGTTGCACTCTGGTCACTGACAGCAAGAATTCTTGCAAATAAATGTGCGTCTCCTTCTTGGCAAAGCTGGGCGTGTGTGACAGGTAAGTTTATCTGTGAATGTGGACACACACAGCAGCAGTGTACATGTGGAAACTCCCAGTCTTTGCCTTTGGCCTTGTTATAGACAGGGTGTTTTTTATCCCATACTGCCTACTGCAGGCTAGCTGGCCTAAAAGCTTCTCTGCGTCCTCTTGTCTCTACCTCGCATCACATCTCTCTCTACAGGAGCTCAGGAATAACAGGATGTGCTACCTTTGGCGCTGGGCCTTGTGTTGATTCTGAACATCTGAACTCAGGACCTCAAACCTGCCCTACCAGCGACCTGCTCACCAAGCCATCTCCCCCAGCCCAACTCAGAAGTTGTTCTCTGCTAGAAAAGAACAAAGCTTGCTCCACCGGGGCCTTCTCCAGTTCTCACACGTGTGCCATGTGTAGATGTGTGTCTGCATGCTTTTGCCTGGAGGTGAACGCTGTATATGCGCTTGTATGCGTGTGCCTTTGGAGGTGGGAGGCTGATGTCAGTAATTATCCTCAATTACTCTTCCACTCTGCTTATTGAAAAAGAGATGTGGCTTGCTGATGTGGCTTGTCTTGCTAGCCGGTTTGCTTTGGGAATCTCCGACTCCACCTTTGAAACAAGAATTATAAGTAGGCTGTCATATGCACACAACATTTACAGGGTTTCTGGGTACCTACTGGTCCTCATATTTGTGAAGCCAGTGCTTAATCACTGAACCTTTCCTCTAGCCTCTGCCTGGAAACATCTAGCAGTGAAATAACAGGATCATCCAGGCATTGAAACATGCCATTAATTCCAGTATAGAATTATTGGTGAAACAAAAATAGCATCTATAGGATTTGAAAAACTAGTAAGTCCCGAAAGGTCATGCTCAGAGGGAGGTAGTTTGGTCTCCTGCCCTCCTTTTGCAATTTGTTTTTGTGTTTGAATGTTCCTCACTACTTTATTATTAAAATTCTGTTCTCCAAGTTTTATGCATCTTAAAGATTATTTTTGTTTCTTAAATTTAGATACTAGTTGCATTGTGTGCTGCTCTTTCATTCCTGCTACTCCTCTGCCTTTTGCGGAAGTTTTTCTAGCGTCCTCTGGAGCAGCATTTCTCAACCTCTACTATACTGCAACACTTGAACAGAGTTTCCCATTTGTGCTGATCCCATCCCCCCGCCATAGGATAATCTCAGTGCTAATTCACAACTGCAACTTTGCTACTATTATGAGTCACAATATAAATATCAGACTTCAGGGTATCTGATCTGGGACCCGTGTGAGAGGGTCATTCCTTCCCCAAAAGGGCCTTGACCCAAAGGTTGAGGAACACTGCTCTGGAGCAACACTGACTCTTCCTCCCTGGCTCTTGCTTTCCTTTATGGCATTCATCATTGATGGCTCAGCACACTCTGTCTCTAGGTTTCTGGCCTCCTACATCAGATCTGAGTTTCTAGACTGCAGCAAGCTTTAATCTCTTCCCAGTTCCCTCATTCTTCAGCTGGAATAACGCCTCCTAAGCTTCCATTTCTCAACAGCCTTTGCTGAAGGACAAGCTAAATAAGATAGATCTATGTTTTCCTTTTGATTTAAAATGCCATATTACCACACAAGCTCAATGTATGTTGATAATATACATTTTTATCTCTTCATTTCTTCTGTGTTTTTGGTTCATACCACATTGTTTTAAGTATTATTACTTTAAGGCACATTTTTATACCTTAATAAGCAAATAGACCATCGTTTTCTTTACTATTTTAGATGTATTTGAGTTTTCTACACATCTTTCCAGAATGGGGACTTTAGAATATTTTTTGTCATATTAAAGTGAAACTTCTGTAATTATTGCTAAACTTCATTACATTAATGCTAAACGTATTGATGAATTTTTCCTTTTCAAGCTGAAGGTTAATAATCAGCTTGGTTATTTTATATTTTCTTATTTTTAGAAATTTCTTGCACACATAAACTGTATCTTGATCATATCTACTTTTCTACAACTTCTTCAGTCTTCCTCCAGATTCTTAAAACACACCTCCCTCTCAATTTCATGTTCTCTAAAAACTGAAAAACAACAACAACAACAAAAAAGAAAAACAAAACACCGACTCAAATTAATGCTGCCCATCTATGCTACAGTGTGGGGCCATCCTGTGGGACGTGGGCAATTAACTAGTGGCCACAGGTCCTTCCCATCCCCGCAAAAGCAACTCTTCTTTACCTCCTTTCCTTTTTAACAGTTACCCCTACTTTCCCTCAAGTTTTAATAGTATTACTTTTTATAGAAGTTTTCCTTATTATAGTAGTATTTTCTTTATTTTTATTAATTACAGTTTATTCACTTTGTATCCCCTCTGTACCTCCCTCCCTCTCATCTTCCCTCTTTCCCACCCATGTCCCTCTCCCAGTCCACTAAAAAGGGAGGTCCTCCCCCTCTTCCCTTTGACCCTAGCCTATCAGGTCTCATCAGGAGTGGCTGCATTGTCTTCCTCTGTGGCCTGGTAAGGTTGCTCCCCCCTCAGGGGGAGGTGATCAAAGAGCAGGCCAAACAGTTCATGTCAGAGACAGCCCCTGTCCTGATTACTATGGAGGCCACTTGGTGTTTTCAATATTTTATTTTTGCACATGTATGCAGTGTGTGTGTGGTCTTTTCTGTGTGCATATGTGTACCCTTGAACCTAAACTCGTCCATTTGGCTAGCCAAACTAGCAAGCTTGCCCTGAGGATCCCATCTGTGCTTTCTCTGCACCAGCAGCACAGTGGGGACACTCTAGGCCAGCATTCACATGGGTAATGGCCATCTAAATTTCAGTCCTTTTGCTTGTGTGGAACCCTCCCTACTCCCTACATCTAAGGCTTTTATGCACTGTACCTGACCAGCGGGCCAGTCCCACTTTAGACTGCCACCTTCATATCATTTGTAAGTTTTTCAAGATAAACAGTCATACCAAAGTCTCACTTCGCTATTCCCTAATTTCTTTTCCATTTAATTAATTAATTAATTTATTTATTTTAGCTCAAATGAATTGGGAAATCCTTTATCTGGGAACAGCACTAGCTAATGCTCAGAGTGATGTTCTGACTTATTTCCTCACGATGTGAGTGACGGAAGCACCAGCATTCCTAATGGAAGTGGTCCCGCTTGTTGGTTGCCCAGATAGACAAGATGACCTGCAGGAATTCAGAGGCCAGAGTCAAAATGGTTGACTGGTTTTGTTCTAGAAGTCATGACAGTGGCTTAACTTAACTCTTTGTTAAGTTTTTCTTTCAGGATTCTTTAGAATAAAAGTGACGCGATGTTCATTTCCCAAGTGCTTCTAATAGTGTGTAAACATTGTGACACACAGAAATGATCAGAGTACAGCATTTTTAGGTGAGGAAGTATAGTTCTTTGAAAAGCTGTTTACATCTAATAATGTTTTTAAAGACTGTCTTGTGAGTTGCCATAAGTGCAACAAGTTGAACTTGGAAGATGAGAAATGTTCCTAACTATTGAGTCATCTCTCCAGCACCCCCCATTAATAATATTTAATATATATCAATAATATATATATACATATCTTAAATTTCAGTAAAATATTGATAGTTACTAGAGTAGAATCAAATAAGCAGAACTAACCTTTCTGTTAGTTGTATTGGTTAGTGTTGGTTCAATATGTCTCTGTGTTGTATGTGATGCACATTTCTGTATTTATGTGTGAGCCAGTGCAATATAATTATGTTCACACATGTGTATAGGCTCAAAGTTTACATTAGCTATCTTCCTGAAGTTCTCTCAACTTTATTTATTGAGTCAGGGACTCGTGCTGAACCCAGAGCTTATCAGTTTTGGCTTGTGTAAAAATAATAGTATTCTCCAGATGTAATTGTCATCTCCAGGGCTTTCTGCCTCCATCTGTTAACCTAGGCCTAGTGCTAAAAGCTTTCAACTTCTAGGTCTAGAATGTTTTAAGCCTCTGAGATTTACTGCTGAATAAACTCACCCTTCTTAGGTTCTTTCTGAACTCTGAATGTCTGGTTCAACTCAGCCGCTCTGGCTCAAACTCCTCTCCAAGCTGACTGGTTCAGTCTGCTTTCTCTCAGCTTTTGACTTTTTGCTCTGTTTGGCCTCAAACTAACTCATAGGAATTTGTTCTAATCCTCTCAGCTTTTGACTTTTTGCTCTGTTTGGCCTCAAACTAACTCGTAGGAATTTGTTCTAATCTTCTGTCTCCTTCTCATTCTCTGGCTCATTCTGTCTTCACTTGTGTCTATCTTGCTCTCTCTTCAACCTTTCTTTGTACAATGATCCTCATAAAACTTTCTCTGAATTCCACAAGCTCAACTGCCACAAACTCCACTCTACTCACTCAACCGAACTACCTGAATAGACCTCATTAGAACTCAGAAATCTGCAAACCTCTGTCTTCTGAGTGGTGGGATTAAAGATGTGTACCACCACCCCTGGTAAACTTTTCTTTATGTGAAACTTGTTCTGTACTTGGCTGGCCTTGAACTCAGAGATTTGCTTGCCTCCATGTCCTGGGATTAAAAAGTGTGTCTATATTCCAGCTATATAGACCTAAGTGGCTTTTGGATGTGATCTCCTGCCAGAGCAGTCATGTTGTGGATTAAAATTCCAATACTAACTAGTCTAGGTGACCAGCTTTCCCTGGAATCTCCTGTCACTAATTCCCAGTTAGTTGAACTGCAGTCAGCTCTCCATATGTGCCTCAGCTTTTACATGGATTCTTTGGGTCAGAACTCCAGTCTTCACATTTGTATGGTAAGTGCTTTATCCACTGAGCTATTTACCTAGCCCAGGTAAGTTGTGTTTAGTGGTCTAATTCCATCTTTTTTTTTTTTTGCTAGCTCATGCTTCATAGACTTGGGTGTTATTGGTTTCTTTTATTCTTTGTGCTATTTTTTCGCTTAGAAAATTACTCAGCTGTCAACTCTGAGTATGTATTTCAATTTGAATTTAAATGAACTAACATGTTCCAGAATTTGAGATATTAATTTGACGGTCCTTATGTTAAGATCTCTACACTTTCTTCCTCTGGATCTCTTTTTATTCATTTAAGTTAATTCCTGAGAAGGAATGAGAAGGTAGAAATTGATCAGTGTTCGTTTGAGTTTTACTCATACTTGAATATCAATATATACTGATATCATAAATCTTAAAATAATAGTAGTAAATAATTACATTGGGAAACAAATCCTGATTCAAAAGTGACGCAGGAGTTAGAAAGAAACCCAGTTGTAGAGCACATGTCCTGCGTGAGTTAAGACCTGCCTTTGTGCTCTAGTACTGCCAAAGAACGTTTAACATTTGTAAAGAAATAGAAGCAAAAAGTCCTCGGACTGTTGCTTGAAATAGTTTAAACACTCTCCCCGAGATAATTTTCCATGACCTAAGTTAACTTTTGCAGTTTACATACCTATAAACAGCGTAATAGGAGATCCTTTAAATTATGAGCATAGACGTGAGAAAAGCGGGAGCCAGGAAGGTGAGTACCCCTGAAATGTGAAATACTGATTGCTGCCACATTCCCTGTGGTTTTATTTCTATAACCCATAGCTACATTTGAAGTTTTCCCATGTTCAATGATCTGCTGTGACCTGTTTTGGTGGTGCAGGGAGGCAGAGGCTGGTGGATCTCTGTGAGTTCAAGGCCAGCCTGGTGTACAAAGTGAGTCCAGGACAGACAAAGCTACACAGAGAAACCCTGTCCTTGTCTCAAAAAAAACATACCTTACCAAACCAAACAAAACAAAACAAAAAACTCAAAAAGCATAAACCAAAAACCAAATAAAAAACAAATACAAAAAAGAAAACAAACCTGTGTTATCAAAGACCTTTCCTTCATGCATTCCCTCCTTCCTCTGTACTCTAACCTGCTATCAAATAAGGGGCTGCTATAACACTACTGTACTTTGGTTATTGTACTTGACCCTAAATTAAGACTTGACATCTTTGGCCACAAACATATTTCCAAATACCAGGTCATGATTTTGTTTGTTTTCATTGCCATTCTACTCCCTCAACATTGGCTTTTGGTCCCTTTGGCATTGTTTCCTTTATGGTATTTCCTTTTCTTTTTAATTCTTCCTACAAAGTGTCTGTCAGCCCTCTTCTGAATTAGTGCTTTCAAACTTCCGTCAAGCTGTACCCACATACAGACAGAGACAGCTTACATTTTACGCTGTATCGATTGGGTATCACCATGTGTGTGTTCTTCAGTCATGTTAAATTGAAACCACCTCCACAGAGCTCAGACACTGTGCTTCTGGTTACCATTTCCCGATTGATTTCTCTCTGAAGCTGGAAATGTCAGTGGTATCTTAAAGGTGAAACACTGCTCTCCTGAGCACACCATTCAAGGTCCTTAGAGTGACCACATACCATTTTCCCATGCCTTGGGCACTCCCAGCCTTAATCCTATGATAGTCCTCTTCTCTCAAGCAGCGTGCCCACTTGCACATCAGTGATGCAGTTTGATTTTGTTCTTTTTTTTTTTGTCTTAAACCAAACTGTCCATTTGTAATGTATGAAAAAAGCATTCCTAAAATGTCAAAATTCATTCTGAAAGTAGTTTAATTCTCCCTCAAAAGCATATTGTTCTCTGTGATCCCCAGTGCTTGTTCCATATTTAATTTGAAACTACTTACATTAGTATTTATTTGTTTCTAATGCCTGTGTTCCACCTTTTCCCAATCACTCTCCCAAATGCATTAGATGAGAACATATTCTTCTTGAGCACAGGGACAATATCTGATGTTCTTATGTTGTATTAACAGGAGAGGATTTCTAAATGGCAGTTCAATAAAGAAGGATAGAGAAAAGGCAATCATACGTGAGGAGTATAGTCAACATCTTTAGCACTAACTTCTCATATATATGTAGTTAACACTAACTGACATGATTGGCTACACCAAGTAGACAATATAAATAGGTTTTTAGGTGTGAGTGATTTATGTGCTTTGAGATTCTGAGGCACCACTGTCACGTTCTGGATACAAGAGGAATCATACCCCCTCTGAAAATGTGGTAAAGAAATTTCCACTAAATAAGCAAATAACTGAAGAGTTGGTAAGTTTGAGGATGCAGACGCCTTGAAAAGAGATTAAGATGTTCATTGTATTATCTTAAGTCTGTGTGCTTTAAGCGACACACACACACACATACATACACACACGCACATCACTTTTAGAGATCATTAAAGAGTTTGTGAAAATAAATGATAGCTCAGGCACAAATCTGTTAGAGTCCCCACCTTGTGAGCAAGAGACTTCAGGACTGTATGGATTAATTCATGTCCTCTCTTGTTGCTATTTGCGTCCACTGTTGTAACCTATAGAAAGTTATACAAGGTAGGTTAAGAATACAAAGGGGAAAAAATGGAAGAAATATGGAGTATCAAAATGTTTTAAAAAGTTGCTTGAAACTTGCAGTGAACTAAGGCTTCCACAGGAAAAAGAAATAATCTTATTATAAAAAGTTTTCAAGTGTGTAGAGTAAGAAGTGTGATCCAGCACGCCTGGTGCTGTTATGGTAGACTTGGCAACAATATCCCCGGAGTCTGTGAAGTGTGGTGGTGGGGACTGAGAATAGCATCCTAAAGATAAAATGTTTAAAAATACCTCAGTGGGACTACTGAGAACAAAAGAGCAAAGTTGTACAGAGGTGGAGGGGGCACAGGAGTTGCCTATGCGCACATGCTCTCAGGCAGGGGCGTGTTGGTGGCAGCCTGAGGAGATAGCAATGACAGCGTCGGATTCCCACGAACAAAGGCAGAGAGAGCAAGCGCCATTGGAAACAAGATCACTAGGAACTACTGTGGCTGCCACAGGGCTCGGGGAACAGGTAGCTCAGGTCAGAAGCAGGTAGATCATTACAAAAATAGACTAGGGTAGGCAGGATTGCTTAGCCCATCAAGAAATTGGAAGCGCACCAGGTAGAATGGAGCTCCCCTGGAGCCCTATTTATTCTCTCATCCCAGGAAGGAAAGGGGCCAAATCCCTACCAGAAATCCCACAAACGAATAAAGACCCAGTGGAATGATTGTCCCCACACAGAGAGAGCCAAATCTCCTGTCTCTGTGCCCTGCACCTGTAGGGTTGTGGATGTACTTTCTGGAACCCAAGGAAACATCTGATTTGATTTTTCCTCCACAGCAGTTGGCTCACCGGGTAGGCAGATCGTAAGAGGCTCGCCGCTCGGGTATGAGGGCAGGTTGAAGCAATTCTGAAAGAGATTACGGAATGAGTGTGGGGCGAATGATCCCAGCCGCACCTTGATGTAATCTGGCTCTGGCCAAGATTCCCTCCTTGCTTTTTTTTAGTTCTCCCCTAGTATGTGAGCAACACGTGATGTCATTACTTATCATGTGTTTTCTTCTGTGCAGCAGTTCATAGAACGGGTGTCTGCTTAGCCGGATGGATGGATGGATGGATGGATGGATGGATGGATGGATGGATGGATGGATGAATGAATGACATAATTTACCTATCTTTCTGCCCATGTCTTGGTATTTCCACTGACTTTTAATTTTGACCTTACTAAAGTTATTAAGTATAAAAATTTGTTTGTGGCTATATGCATGTTTGTGTGTGTGTGTGTGTTAACTCCCTTTTCATCTAAATCATACTTATACGTAACAATATACCACTATGTCTCCAACAAATATTTTCCACTGTTAATTAGGCATATCCACCTACTATCTATTTAACTACCTGTGATGTTTTTTTCCTTCTTCAAGCAGATTTTTAAGTAACTTGAGATAGGGCCATAGATAGCTTTCTTATCTCCACCAATTAGGCTCTAGTACAGAGATGATCAAGTTTTATTGATTAAAAACTTCTAGGAGACAGCTTATTTCTTCTGGATAGAAATATATCATTTACCATTTGACAAGACTTTAACTGCTTTTCTTTAGTCTTCGCTATAAGATTGTATGGAATTTGGTGCCTGTTATTCCAGTAATGAAGGCTCTTTTGGACACAATACATTTGTCTTTCTTTCATCTGAGAAACGCTGTGTGTCTGTTCAGAGCTTAATGCTAGAGTAAGGACTTAAACAGACTTGGGATCTACTGACATGGAGCATATGCATCAGTTGGAGAGGAAATTAATGGAGAAAAGTGATAAATGAGATATGTAAGGAAGTTTGGTGCTATGATCATTAAGAATTTAAGACATTAAATAGAGTCAGTTCAGGTGACTGTAACAAAATGATATAGGCTGGACTAAAACAAACGAACAACAACAAGATACAAACAGAAGCTTATTGCTCAAAAAAATTGATATCAAGGCTGTAGCCTGTGGTTATGTTCCAGTAAGAGCTCTGCTTTCTGGCTGCCTCCTTGCCATCTTCTCTCATGGTCAAAAGCAAAAAGAGGCAATTCTCATCCCATCTTTAAGGGCAGTGACGTCATTGTTGTGAGTGCCTCCTCATTTCTCGTTTACGTCCCTGAAGTTCCACCTCCTTCTTCCATCTTGTTATACAGCAACATTTCAATATGCCTACCTATTAAGGAGAGGGGGAAAAAACACCTATCCATTGTAGCTGGATTATCTTTGAGAAAACAATAAGCTCATGTTTAAGTCCAAAGCACTAATAACTAGCCATTACCAAGTGACAGAAGTGTACTCTTGCAGAAATGACACAACCTGGTAATAGAGTCTGAGGCACGGAGAGAACTTGATTCCTGTGGAAACTAAGAGAGAGATTTTGTGTTTGGTACACAGCAGTCAAGGGAAATAGAGATGCAAAGTGAGGCTGGAGAGCCATGTACATAGACTATTGTTATAGTGGTGCTTGGTACTTGGTAATAATCTACATCGACTTTAGGGTGGGATGTGAAGCCTTGAAGGTTTTCACGAGGTTGGGAGAGAAAAGGGAAGAGAAGGAGGAAGAGAGAATGAGAGAGAGAGAATTAGAGAGAGAGAGTAAGAGAAAAAATGAGAAAGAAAGGTGAGAGAAAGTGCACGCGTGTGAGAGAGGTTATTTAGAAACCCAAGCCCATCATTTTTACTCTTGGCTTGGCCAAATTTCTCCCTTTTTGTATTCGATGAAGCAAAACCCAGTTTCAGAACAGCTCTTTTTAAAACAACTATTTTAACATATATGATATATACTTACAATTCACCCCCACATAAGTATACTATTTAGTGATTTTAGTATATTTGCAGAATTTTGTAAACATCACAACTAGATAATAGCATATTTTCTACACTCTCAAATAAAATATATTAGCAGCCACTGTCTGTGTAATCTTAAACATAAACTGTGGGTCCACCATTGTCTGCTTTTTTCTTTATGGAATTACAGACTGAATCTTTTATATAGACAGAATCACACAAATGTGATTTTTGTAGCATACGTTTGACATTTATCCATATTGTAGAGTGTATCTGTATTTTATTCATGATTATTTTTGATTGCTATGCCATTGTATTCCTATGCCATTTTTATTTGTGTGGCATTGAGTTGATAGAAGCTTGACTTGTTTTCAGGTTTTGACTTTTATGAATCTTATATGAGCATCCTAGACATTTGTGTGTGAAAATGTTTTTTTCTGCTACATACATAATTATATACTAATTCTATATTCAGCATTTTGTGGAATTGGTAAACTGATTTCCAAAGCAGCCATAGCTTTTTATATCCCCTTAGGCAATGAATGAGGGTTTTAGTTTCTTCAGTTTTGTTATTGCTAGTCATGTAAAAACGTGACTATCTTAGAAGGTAGAAAGTTATGTCTCATTCTGATTTAAATGTGCAACAAATGTGCAAATTCTTAATGAATTAAGGGCTTGAACATCCTTTGTATGTTTATTGACCATCATATATAAGTCTAGGTACTTTATTCCACTTTTCTGCGGTTTATGTTACTTACCTTTTGCATATTAAAGCAACCTTGCATTACCTCACTAGATTATTTTTCATGATATTGTGCAATCTTCCTTGTTGCTTTCTTGGTTCATTTTGCTAGTGACTTGATGATAATTTTTGCTCTTTCCTCTTATCTTTCTATCCATTTGTTTGCTCTTGGTTCATTTTGGGCCTAGTTTTCTAACAACTAGATTGTAGGATTCTGATTTTTATATATGTGACCTTTTTTTTTTTCTTTTTTTGAGGGGTGATTAAACGATCCTTCAACAAAGGTCACAGAACAGAAATCCTGTATATCAGAAATTTGCATTACATTACAATTCATAATAGTAGCAAAACTACAATTATGAAGTAGTGATGAATATATATATATATATATATATATATATATATATATATATATATATATAATGTGTGTGTGTGTGTGTGTGATGACAACATGAAGAACTGCATTAAATGGTCACAGCAGGGGAAAGTTGAGAACTACTGCTATAAATCATACTTTTCTAACCATGTTTGAGTCTCTTTCTTTAATAATAATTAATTGAGAAGCTGCAAACAGAGTGCTCTCAAGAGGAATTTCCAGGTTTCCCACTGTAATCACTGCTTTATAGAGTTTCAGAATTTTCTTTTTCATCTCCTGAAATACCTTTTTAGTCTGCAGTGTTATTTTAACCATATTTGAGAGTAGAATAAGAGACATTTGTTGTACATTCCTGTGCACATGCATTAAGTGCTGATACTGTGTAGATAGTAATTAAAACTGCTCTTATGTCTAATAGTGACAGAGAGTTGGTGAATATATCCCAATGACATCTGTCCCTGATCTTGCCCTAAAATGAGTGTCCTTATTAATTTTGCCGTAGTGAAGAAATTTTACTGTGTCCATGGACTCGCTGCAATACTTTACATTATTAACTGATTGCATTCCACCATTAAAGGATTACCTTTAGAAAAGGGCATGCTATATATAACACACACTACCACGGAGTTTGGAGATCTGTAAAGATAGGAACACAGAACCTACATTGACCCTGGATGATATGACAACAGCCAATTATTTTTGTTAACATTTATTATACATTTAGCACTTCTATAGGCTAGTATTTGTGTAGTTATAAACGGTTCCCCTCTAAGGTTTAGTTACATTGCCCACTAATCCAGTAGTAGGCAGGATTTCCCCTCGTGGCCAAACGCTACACACATTACTGCTATTGTAGTCAGCTAGGACTGCACGTGGCTCCTTGAGATTTCAGGTGGTTTGTCTTCAGCTGTCTCTAGATGCAGGGACTTTGTTTCTCTATCTTTCTAAAGGCATGAATAAGAGCCTCATTTTTTTATTTTGTATAAGCAAACCTAATAAAAAACTTTAAAACTGACACTGATAAAGAGTGATTTTGGAAAAGAAGAAACAGAGGATGTGTATAGCTCATTACATCGCCATTGTGTTTCCATTATTTTTTTTATTTATTAAACTTATTTCATATGAATATCATATTGAGTCATGTAACTCAGACCTAGAAAGATAGATGTCACATGTTTCATGTCATCTGGAGCCCCTAGTTCCAAATCTTCAGATGTGAATACATAACCTGGAGTAAGTGCAGAAACCAGCAAAGTACAAAGGAACCGTTGCTGGGTTGGGTGTGGGTATGGGAGAGCAATAAGGAGACAAATGGCAGGGTACAAGTGGAAATGAGAAAAACAAGGCTGGGCCCTAATTAGGGAAAGAGATAAATACAGAAGAGTGAAGAGGCCCAAATGTCAGTAAGGATGTTTGAAATAGTCATAAGGAATCATACTATTGATTGTTAACTTAAACAAAATACCAACTTTAATATACCATGTCTGTATATATATACTTTTTAAGGGAAAATTTCTCATCTAGGCCGACAATGATATTCCCAAGAGCCAAAGACCACCTTAAAAAAAAAACCCTGCCAATCAGGCATGAGAAGCCCTCTTTTGAGTTGTTGGTCAGGGTTGTTCAAGAGACTCTATCCATTTGAGACAGAAGGCACTGGGGCTCCTGAGCTGGAACCAACCTGAGACTAGCTCTTATAGTACCAGAATGTGCCATTCAAGCTTTCCAAGTGGGGGATTACCAAGAGTGTTACCTAGCTATGACACCCATGAACCACGACAATGACCAGCATGGCAGGATATCATTAAAGTACAGTAGTGTAATGTAGTAATTAACTTCTTAAGTTGAGACTAAAGACCCTGTCAACAAGAGGAAAACCATGCCTGGCCTTGGAAACCGGGGATAGTGGAGTCATCAATTTGAAGGGTAATCGTTAAACTAGCACAATCCCCAATTACACTCTAAATATTTGTCCTTATATCCGCAGATCAGTGTAGTTCTTATCTTCCATGAAGGAAACTTTTCTTTGCAACTGATAGAGAACATTATAGAAAGTGCAGTACAACAATTGAAATCACAGTTGTGGATACATACACAAAACGATTCCTGCACAAAGTCTCAGGAAATGTTGCTGAAGAGGAGTTGAAAAGAATGGAAGGGCCAGAGGATTGATCAGGAAGTTTGCTGTGAGACTATGTCTCCTGGTAATGTTAGAATCTACACCCATGGAGTCTCGCCAACATGAATGTATAAATACGAGTTGAACAAGGACAACAATAGTAGATATGCTAAAGTGGATTCCTGAACCCTAGAAAAAGAACTACAGGCAACTAGGAAAAGCTTGGGGAGGGAGAGATAGTCATCCCACAGAAGAGCACATCAGTTAGTTATGGAATACCAAATTGTTATTCCTAAAAACATATGTACAAGAAACATTATGCAGACTGAGCAGATTATGCTTAGGAAGAAAAATATTTATTTACATATGCCTATATGCATATAACAATATTTAATGTAAAAATATATGACCTTGAATCACAAGAAGGATTTGGAAGGAGGAAAGGGAAGATATAAATGGTGTGAGTATATTTTAATCGCAAAAATACAAATTATTTTATATATTCATATGTCATACTACATGTCAGAAAATAGTATTTATTCTAAGGACACTGTAGTTAGAAAAAAATTCCCTTGTTGCTTATATTCTATTGGAAGAGACTCATGGTAAAGTAGAATGTTTATAATATTTTTAAAGCTTTAAAGGGATCTTAAAAAGAGAAGAGGGGCAGGATATGCTATTGTGAGGTGTCGCAAGTCTTGAGAAATGACATTACAATAAGAGCAAGGCAATTCTGAGTCTGGGCTACTCTAGGCACAAGGACCATCAAGGATAACATCCAGTAAGTGGAAGTTTGCCAGAATATTCAAGAACCAGTAGGCAGGCTTGTGTGTCTATAGCAGAGGTCAAGGGGCAAGGAAGTCCAAAATGCCAGATCTTTATCAGACAGTGGAAGGCTTTTCAGATTTACTCAGGGTTAATGGAGGAACTTCACAGAGCTTGACCAGAAAATCAAGATATTCTGATATACGTTTCCTTCCCAGGTTACTCTAATTGCTGTCCGAAGCATGGCCTGTAGGTAGGTGTACAGAGGTTAAAAACAGAACTACCACTTGGGGCCACTGGAATAGAGGTAGTGGTTTTGATGTAGGTAATAAGAGATAGATTGACTCCGGAGGTAATTCAGAAGTAGAGCTAAAAGATGACCTGACTTTGAAAATTTGATGTGGAAGATATGAGTCAAGCATGATTATTTTTGGCTTTAACATGTGTGTGTATGTTTGTGTGTGTGTGTATTTGTATGGTGTGTCTGTCTGTGTGTGTCTGTGTGTGTGTGTGTCTATATGGTGTGATTGTGTGTGTGTGTCTTTCTCTTATTCTGGTCTGTGTTGTGTATGTATGTAAAATGGAGGACAAAGTCAGAAACTCCTTTTAGGCAAGATAAATCTGAAGCAGATATAGCCACAACGGAGATATAAAGGATTCCTTTAGGTACATAAGAGCAGGCTTACAGAAATATTTCAGGTGGAAATGTATTTTTAGTTTCCAGTAAAGAGATTGCATTTAAGTATATGAACTAGATAGGACAACAAAGGATGAGAATGAGGATAGAAAACAGAAGGTCCCAGCAGCAAGCCATGGGCATTTCTCCATGTGAGGCTAGAGTAGCAGCGAAACCCACAGAGCGTGAGACCTGAGACCAAGTGAAGAGGTTTCCATAAACAGAGTAGACTGGAAATAAAAATTGGCTGTTTGATTAGCAGGATAGATGATGGGAAGACACCCGCCTCAAGAATGAAGAACTTACTCATTCAGTGAATTGTGAGCTGTATTTTAGACAGTGCTGCCAACCATTTAAATGGAAAGTATATCAGAAGCTGAATTATGAACCACAACTACTCAGACCTTACTAGTAGGTAAGGCCTAAAGAGGGTCATATGATTCATGCTCTGCCACAGTAACCAGTAGAGTTCTAACATAAAAGGCTCAAACAGGCATGCCTCGTGTATAATTTGATACTGAGATGTCTGTTCGCTTCTTTAATGACTGTCAGGGCACCGAGGACTCTGAATTAATGGTTGTAACACATTGCTATGAATTTTAAGTGAAATTGGATTTATGGGTGTTTGGGTAGACACAAGCGTCCTCTCAGAAGGATGCTGTTGGCCTTTACTCTTGAAGTTTAGTTGAGCATTAAACTATTACTCTATCTGAGATTTCCTTAACAAGTTTAGTCAGCAGAAAATTTGGAAAGCAAATGAGGTCATGAAGTTTTGCTATTATGATGCTGCAGTATAAAGCAAACGAGAAAATAGGGAGAGAAAAATGTGTGCACTGTTTGGTCATATATTAAGACCTGTTGTGATTTTATAGTATGCTACCATATATTTCTGATTTAGAGTCTCTGTGATAAAGGTCATATAAAACAGGTAGTAGCCAAAATGTTAATTTACATTTTGATCTTGTTACATAATTTTACTAAATTCAGACCTACTATTTTACTGGGTAACATGACCTCATAAACGTTAATGTATGTTCCCTTTCCTGTTTTCTTTGGTTTCTATTTGGGAGAATATGCTGACAGTGGTGGGCCTTTGACATACAGATTTTTTGTTTTCCTCTCAGATATGTATATAGATTCAGGTACATGGACCAGTGTCCACTTTTGTCTTTCTGTCTATGAGACTTTTCAGAGAAAGAGTAAATATTCTGGGCCTTGGTTTTTGTTTTTTGTTTTTTTTTTTCTTATTATGTTTGTCACAGGGACTTGGACATCCTTGATAACTTTGAAAACCAATGTAAGACATATTCAGAGTTTTTGCATTGGAGGTGAAATCATAGATGAAAATCACTGGCCCTATGATTTTTATCATACCCACTCAACCTCCCAGAGACTTTCTTACTTAAAAATAACACTAGTTGTGTTATTTGGAAAATCACACTCGAGATTAGTTGTCTTTATGATTTTCAAATCTTTCTTCATAAAGTGTAATCAATTAGTACTAATAATTAGAACTATTTTGTAATGAATCCAGTCTGTGATACAAGTGATATTCTCAGTATTTCTTCCAGGGTCCTGGAAGGTACTGCAAGGCCATAAACGTACTGCACCAAAAATTCTTTTAAAGTAGTGTGTACAATAGTAAAAGTTAGTAAACTAAATTTTACTGTTTGAAACTCTTGGGTAGTGTTTTGGGGACAAAACACATCTTCAGGTGTTCAGGTATCTTAGCTGTAAGCCCAAGCAGCCTTCCTCTGGGTTATGTTTCAGTCCCTCTGTTCCTGGGCTGCCTTTGCGCAGTAAAGTCCTTTCTGTGACAGGAAAGTCGCTGCCTTACAGGCTTTCCTTCTTCTCCCTGGTCTTGATCACCGACTTACTTATGACTCTATTTATCAACAGCACAGTTGATGTTCCACTCTCATTTGAATGTTGCTGAAATGCACAGCAGGACTGGAGCCCTCACTCTAGATTTTGTCAGGAACCAATTATGTAGCATAAGACAATGGACAACTATTCTGTTCAGTGATCTAGGTTTTGGTCCCAAGAGAACTTTGTTAAAGCCAATCAGAAAACATGCCTTAGACTGAAAAGAGGAATGGAAGAAGATGTTTAGAAATGATTCTGACTTAATTTATCCTTAAGGAATTAAGGTCTCTAGTATGCTTGTCCATTTAACATCTCGTTATGATGATATTAAAAGCAATGGCAAGTGTTCTTTTAGAATGAGACCCTATCAGTGCTGTCTAATAAAATCAACTGGCTTCAGAGTCTATCTCTAGTAATACATTCAAGACAGGGTAGATAAGTAGAGTGACAGATGTTTTCTTTTGCCCTCCATCTTTGCAACAGAAATCTTCCCTTTGTCCCCAGAATGAATTGCTCTGCTAGTTAAACAGGATTTGTTGGCAAGCATTTGAGTAATTTTTAGGATATCAACTACAAACGCTGCTCATATGGACTGAGCCCCTTGAAGGTCTTAATCTTTTGTATATTAGAATGCTGACTAGCAGAAATTCTGAGAGCATTCTGCTAAGAACCCTGTAGAAAGGCTAAAATTTCTCCCAGGTATCTTTTTCCCTTCAAGGAGTGTTTTCCTTTCTCACCAGGGAACCTTATCTGGTTGCTTTTCACTGAGCCTCCCAGGATAACTAACTAATCAGAACTGGGTCAGTGAAGTTCCTCCAGAACTTGATACCAAAATGACTTGAAAGGATTCTATTGGTGTTAATGTGCTGTGTGATAGAAAACAGAGAGCATTCCAGAAAATGGCTAGAATATTCCTTAGATACATCTCAAGCCCACAGGGGAAAGAAGGTTAAAAAAAAAGTCTGCAAATATTGTGTAGGCTAAAGGCAGTTTGTCAACTTGCTAGAGAGACCCAGTGTTGGTGGGCAGATGAGCTAAGACCCTTTCTGCTAAGAACACCTCAGTCTTAGCGAGGCTGTCCTGCTCAGGGTTTGGCTGGAAGCAGCCTGTTGGAAGCTAGGGACCCATAAAGCCATGGTGCACTTTTCAGAATACTCAGTATAAGGTTCTTTGGTCATTTTACACCATCTGCCCCAGCACTTGCTTTGACAGGCAACAAAACAATGCTAATAATGACTGGGAGCTCGGTGCCGCTACTATTGTATTTATTTAGTAACAGCTCTCCAGTTTAGGTGGTGTGGAGTTATGGGTTACGTAGTTTTCTTATCTGACCTGACTCTTTCAACTCAGAAATGAGCAAGGTGTCACTGTCTCTAGGCATGTGCCGTAAGGCGATGATCAAATTGAATGGGATAAATTGAAGAAACTTCTAGAATAGCTATCCTGGTGTAAGGTGTAAGGTAATAAGTAGCAGATACCATCTGTTATTAATATCAGCAACAATACAAATAGCAGCAGCATTCCCAAATGGTTTCTTTTGTTACATCAACATTTCCTTACAGAAAATGCTGTAAGAATAGTGATCACTTCTTCAATGAACTTTTGCTGGGCGTACACTGTGAAACACCATGCTCAGTACCGAAGAAGAGCTTCCCTTCAGTACCAGGCTCTTCTATGTCTACTTTCTAATTAAAACTGAAGTGAGTATGATAGTACTGATTATTCCCTTAATTTGACTACACTGGTCCAAACCAGTCCAGAGACACATAAAGGTTAATGCTCTTGCCCCATGTTACATTAAAAAAAAAAAAAAAAAAAAAACAAAAAAAAAAACAGGCTTGAATTCACTTGGAAGTGCTTTTACTTCTCCATCCAAGAAGGATTTAAGTATGGGAACATTTTAAAACCAATTTTAATAAGCAGAAAGCACTCAAATATGTAGACCTAAAGAAGTTATTTCATATCAACACAATAGAAATATCTAGGGTGTTGTAGACACTTTTGACGTTTAAGTTGGGTTTTGTTTTGTTTGGTTTTTTTATGAATAATACTGGCAGCAATATATTCAGTATGCTACATAAGGAACCTATTCAAATGCTTATCATCCTTCTTCCATTTCCCACCTACCTGGAAGACACACACGCAAACATGACATACCTCTCCCCCCTACACACACACTTTGAGATCCTAATCTAGACAAGCAGATTGTCACAATAGCACATAGAGAGCAGTTTGTGAGATTTAAGGCCAAGATGTCTGGTATACAGAATGCAAATAACACCGGCTGGGGTGAGATTAACCTGGGAGAAATAGTAGCAGCTTGTTGCTCTTGCAGAGGACTGGCCTTCAGTTTCTAGTTCCACAGGGCAGCTCTCAACCATCTCTAACTCCATAACTGAGAGATATCATACCCTCCTCTGGGCTCTTCAGGCTCTCAGCTTAAAAATGATGTTCGGGCTGACAGACCCTCTTATACCTAAAATCAATAAATATTTTAAGATATTGAAATGCAATCTCATGATACCTCAAAATCGAGTGTCCGGGGAAATATAGATAAATGAGGATTCTTCTAGTTAGTTAGGAAACCAGACACACACCAGAACGCAAACACCAGAGAGGTACGTGCTCACAATACATTCTGGCAAGGGTTGTGAGGACAGGGTGAAGTATGGAAAGGAGTTGTTTCTGTTTGGCTGTTTTGCTTTTCTATGGATCAAGCACACAGATACATTCAAACACCCATTTTAGTTCGACACTCAATGATTTTTGTCCGGCCGTTTTCAGTGCTTGCACACTGTCGCTGTCCATCTGCAGGAAGCTCCGAACTGCAGGCTGACTTCTTACAGCACAGTTCAAGCTGTAGTGATTTTGAATTGGATTTCAACAAAAATGTCAATTAAAGACATAGAATGCCAGCTTAACGTTCCTCAGGAAGCTTTCCAATTGATCCAAGTTATCCAGAAACACAGGGAAGCTCCTGAAAGAACAATAATTATATATATAATATAATATATATATTAAGGTAAATGTAGGGTTAGTAGCTGCAAATACTCATATTAGGTAAGATTCATGATACGAACATGGCCGTGCTTACGTATTAGAAGCGTATAGTGCAGTATTTCTAATATAATGAGTGTTTTGTGATCAAGAAAAACGTTCAGTCATTCTATGTTATTGTAATGGGGACGTAGATAATGTCTTGGAATCTGTTTTATTTTATACCAGAAAGGCTTCTGTTTCCACTCAACACTCATTACACACACACACACACACACAGAGAGAGAGAGAGAGAGAGAGAGAGAGAGAGAGAGACTGACAGACACTTTCGTTATTACTAAATGAATAAGCAATATTTATATGTTCATATGAAATTTATTTCCACCTTAAACAACTTAAGTGAAATTGAATAAAGTTCACATGTTAAGAATATGATGTTCAAGCAATTTTATGGTCACTAATTTCACTAAAATATGAAGAATATCTCCATCAGGTCTCAACTTGATAGAGCTGAAATAAGCTTAGTATTAAATAACACACACGAAAGGCTGTTCTATGACGTGTGGCCTGTTGGATAGGGTCCATGTGTCCTCCGTTCATCTCACAATGCCTTCTCTGTATGAAACTCAAAGAGTAATGTATTCAGTGTTTTATAAACTGTAAGTGACAGAACTTAGGTTTGAACAAGAACTTAGCTTTTCTTGAATCTGTTCTTCTCACCCTGTCCTCCCGACATGTGATTTTAGGGCAGTGCGCACGTTTCTTCTGTGCCCTTTTCCCACCCAGTGATGGTTAGTAGGGCACCCCCAACATGAAGAATGGCTTGGGTAGGTGGCAAAGCTGAAATTCAAAGCACATTAATTAACTCTGCTGCTCTCTGTCAGCTGCTTCTGCCAAGTGAGGCTAATGGAGTTGCAAAATTTTTCTTCTATCTCCTGATGAGATTTTAATTGGAATGTACATGTTCTATCATACATAATCATTCTACTGATACTAGACTGTGTTCAGTGATACCCATAGAAACGAAATTGCATAATTACAAAAAAAAAAAATTTGTTTCTAGAAAATCGCCATGTTGAGTTGATGCCTAGGGCTTTTATTTTTGTTTGTTTCTTTGTCTGTTTTATTATTTATTGATTAAACCCTGAAGCTTGGTAACTTGAAGTAAATATAAACATATGTTTTTCTCTGATGGTCTCTGAGCATCAAAAACTGCATTTTTCCTGGGAGTGTAATCAACCATAGGCTGATGGTCATTGTACTACATGCTTGATGAGAACTCACTGTCCACTTCCAAAGACTCATAGCACTGAATTTAATGCTAGAAAATACCCTTCCTTGAAAGGGGGACTTCTCCATGGCACTGCATGGGTCTTCTAACCACATCACAGATAGCTCCCACCAGAGCAAGGAATCCAAGGAACTAGAAGGGCTGAAATGTATTTTCATCCTAAACTAAAATCGTATACTTGTACTGTTTTCATTCATTCTAGGTATAGAAGCCGATCCTAACTTACTAGAGAAGTGATATGGATTATTGGTGGGAATGTTAGAGACTGACTACCATATATATATCAAAAGGAATAACAATATTTTCTCACTTACTCAGCTTTGGGCTTTGCGCTGTTATTTTATGTCAGAAAGGGCACATGTGCTGAAATCTGACAAATGGGATTTTTATACCAGATTTATTATATAATAGCCAAACTGGCTGTTGCACATTTCACTTGAACCCTTTTTTGCTTTTATGACAAAGCCTTGACACGTATGGTAGTGCATGCCTTTAATTTCAAGAACCCGAAAGAGAAAAGCAGGCCTATCTCCCTGAATCTGAGACCATCCTGGCATGCATAGCAACTTCAAGGCTAGTCTGGGCTACATGAGACCCCCATCTCAGAAAGTTACTTATTATTGTCTATATATGATGTGTATACCTATGTGTGTGTGTGTTTGCATTTGTGTGTGTGTGTGTGTGCATGTCTGTGTGTGCCCATACACACTGAGTGTGGGCACATCCATGCTATATCTGCTATTGTGTATACATGGAGACTACAGAGCAACTTCTTGTTACCAATCCTCTTCCTACCATGGATTCCTCGGGTTCATCTAAGGTCAACAGGCTTATGATACAAGAACTTTTATCCACTGAGCCACATTCCAGGCTCAAAACCTCATGTTCTCGGTTGCCAAGCACTCAGGGCACAAATACCATAGCTTGTCATTGAAAGCTCTCCAGACTTTTGTTTCACATGCTTCTCCTTTGATTTCCCACTGTTATTTCTCTCTGGAAGAACAGACTTTCCTGGAAAGTAAGGAAGTCACCAAAGCCCAGGAAGACCATTAAACCATGCGTCAGGAATATGTCGATGTTCCAAGCTTTACGGAAAAAAACTTATCCAGATTTCCCATCATTTCTTCTGCGAACGACATAAATGAAACTTTCAGCTTAAAACCTTCACTAATTAACACCAACCGTCACCCGCGGTACCCTTCCCCTCACTATAGCATTTCGTTTGCACAATATGATGACTCTTTTCTGTACTGCCTCATCTCATCATCTTATTTTTTTATGCCTCATACCTAAATCCTGTGAAGAAAAACTTTAAGATGAATTCATCATAAAAATGGAATTATTTTCATGCAATATATGTTGATCATATTCTTTTCGCTCCCAAGGATCCTCTCAGATCTTCCCGTCTCCTTACCCATTCAACTTCGCGTTCTTTCTGTCTCTCAAACAAAAACAAAGAAACAAATGAAACAAAATTCAACTAAAAAAGAGAGAGAGAGAGAGAGAGAGAAATGCAACTCCACCCTCTGAAACTCGGTAGTGTCTGTTTTGTGTTGACTGCTACTAGGCCAAGGACTTCACTGGAATGTGGTTGATAGAGTCAGTGGTATTCCATCAGAGAAAACTGTTTTCCCTTTTCCAGGAAGCTTGAATTACAGTAGTTTCCTGGCTGGGAAACTATGTGTCTCCATGTCCACTTTCTTTTCTCAGTGCTGAGATTTTTGTCTTGTTTGAACCTGTGCAGGTTCTGTGCATGCTGTCACAGTCTCCATGAATTCATTTGTGTATCAGTCCTGTTGTATGTGGAAGATGCTGTTTCCTTGGAATTATTCACCACCTCTGCCTCTTACATTATTTCCGCCTCCTGTTCAGTGTAGATTCCTGAGCACTGATGGGAGGGTTTTCAGAAAGACACATCACTTAAGACCCAATGCTATAAAGTCTCTCACTGTCTGCACATTGCCAGGTTGGGGGCTCTCTGTGTTAATTCCATCCATAGAAAGAAAAAGCTTCTCTGGTGAGGTTTGAGTGATGTACTGATTTATAGGCATATCAACAAGTCACTAGAAGTCATTTTATATATTCCTGTAGATGAATAATACTAGTCACCTTTTCCCTAGGGTCCGTGACTTATCTAGTCTCCAGTCCTTGGTTACATTAGCAGTGTTTGATGTGTATTCTCTCTCACTGACTGGGCTCTAAATCCACTTTTTAAAAAGTAGTCATCCACTTCTACATCATTTGTGCCACTCTTGTACAAGTGTATCCTGCGGGCAGGTAATTATCATACGTAGGTCATAGGGTCTGTAACTAAGTGATATTGGTGATAATTTTTCTCCTTCATTAGTGTGCAGATTATCTTCTAGCACAATCATAGTAGTCAGGAAAGGTGAAGCTTCCAACTGTGCACAAGCTCAGTATCTCCATGTACTAAAATGTAAGTAAGTAGTGTCTTCAGTAACCAGGCCTTGCCGTCAGGAGAGATTTTTTAGCCCTTAAAGACTAAGGCTCACAACCAAAGCATCACATTATTTTTCATTCTCCCAACACTTCTGTTTTCCCAATCAACTAAAATATGTTCATAGTGAGAAAACTTATAACATGAAAATTTTACCTTCTCCTGTCTCCTGTGGTATGAACTCTTAAGATAGATGAATAAATGAATACATTAACCAATTTTTAACTATGCATATGTATAAAGAATTGATAAAGAATATATCCATATATTGCCATTGTATACCTTGTGTGAATTCTGGATTCAGATTGAATATGTTGGGTATAAAAAGTATTTGACTAAGTTAAGTAGACACCAATAATTTGGTCTTATCTAGTCATTTTCAATATAATAAAAAGAAACTCCTGGACAGGGCAAACCACAATATATTAGGCATCGTATTTCTACTGTGACGGTCTAAAAGACCATTATATAAGAAACCAGCATTCAATATATTTCTGTACAATGTAATAGGACCAGAGATGTATATCTTATTATTTGGTTGATATAACTTAACTATGTTAATGTTTCTTTTAAATGTTTTGTTTAAACACACATATCTACTTAGGAACCTGAAAGTGTATCTAGAGAGTTGAGATTTCACATGTAATTTGGGAATTTATAACCTGTTACATAGGCCACCAGTGGAAGCTGGGTAACTTTTGGAGGCCTCATCTTCAAAAGTGATATTTTCAATATATCAGAAAATGAAGCACTTTTTTTTCTCAGCTATGCTGTTATCGTATTGATGATGAGGTAACACATTTCCGCCAAATCTCCTAAAAAGGCAATTGAAATCTGAACAACATGAAGACATTTTAATTGAACTTGCTCATACCAAACTAGGATTTTCCTGTATGTTAGAGATGGTGGTATTTACTGGAAAGTTATGTTGATTTTACTAAACATACAGATTCTTAGGACCATTTTGGTTCTGGAAGAAGACTTGAATTAAAATGGAGTTTTAATAAACATCAAAGGAGGTCTCACAGGAGGTCCCAAATGACGTCTCTCGTATTTGAAAGTTTAACCACAGACAGGCATTTCCTAGATATGTGTTCATGAGTGATTAGGTATCACCAACCAGTGTGTTTTAATATTTACACAAGTCAGTTGAGACTCCTGTTCAAGTGCAGAATTTGATTCAGTAGTAGCTGATAGTATCCAAGATTCTGTGTTTCTAAACTCATTCAGTGCTACCGTTTGGTTCTTGGATCCCAAGTTGGTGTGGTTGCCACTTACTAAAATCACCTTATTTTGATCAAGGAAGATTTTCCCGTATTGGGCACTATTCATATAGTTCACATTCTTTCCAAAGAGCATACTTTGACTTTTTGATTTTTATTAAGGTTCTTAGGATGTTAGCACTAGTATAATGGAGGTTTAAAACTAAAGTAGCAAGGCTGATGAAAGACACTTGTCTTATCTTAATGTTTGTAATTTTTACATTTTCACACCCTTTTCATTTTTATTTATATATACGAATGTTTTGCCTCTGTTTCTGTCTGTGCATCAATACATTCATTCAAGGGGAGAATGAGAGGCCAGAAGAATGTGATAGATTTCTTGGAATTGGACACAGTTGCTAACAACTATGTGAGTGCTGAGATTCAAAGTCAAGTTCTTTAAAAAAAAAAGTGGGGGGAGGGGAGTGAGTATGTCTAATCATTGGGCCATATTTCCAACCGCCATTTGTTTGCTATAGTTTATCAGGATATTGACCACCAATTCCATTACTGCTATATAGTATACATTTCAAAATACACAGGACTTACTTACACTTGAGTAAGTTTGTGGTTCAGTTTAAATTGAATCTTAAAATGGTACATTTTCAGTTTTGTTAATACCTTCAATGAAATAATGACACTATTAAAATCAGAATTCATAAGACCTTATTAAGTACAACTATGTCACATAGCTAGACAAATAGACCTTAGGAGGCATTATTTCAGGGTCCAACATCTGCTTTCTGTTCATATTTCCACAAAAATAGATCATGGATCAAAGAAAGGGAATCTAGCTCAGACTGTTTTTGTCCAACTGTGTGCCATAATGGGAAAGAGGGCATACAGAGAACACGAATTCAGTTGAAAAATGGATTCTTATCCTGATTCTGTTATCGACTGTTCCTCTCTAATTGTATCAAAGAGTAAAATAAATACAATGTGTGACCAAATGTTTTTTGACAACAGTGTATCTGAGGATGGTTGAACTTTCCTTTGCCAGCCTTCAGATTACCTGTGATCATTCCCATGTGACCAAAGATTACACAGTTGGTCATAAATAGCAGTGAGAACAAACCACAAGATGACAGCTGGAGGCTACATTAAAAGAATTGCTAAAAGGAGAGCTATCACCTCAAATTTTCTCTCTGGCGGAAGTGTGGGAATTTTAGTCTCAACACTTCCTATATATATTTAGCAGCATATAAATGATTAAACAATACTTCCGTCAGGCCTGTACCCTGTTCTTTATTTCAATATAGTCACCCAACAAAGATTTTTCATTTACAGCCCAGAATAGTGGTTTATATTTGAGTATAATTTACCAGTGGTTCCAAAATAGAATGTGTTATTTTTGTAACTGGGATTAAAAATATAGAAAATGTTCCTCAATATGGAAAAGTAATTATAGAATTCAGCTTCTTTTGAATTGCTATAAAGTAAAATCTGAGGAGGGGGCATAATTGAGTAGGGGAGAGCTGCATTAGGGGTAAACACAGATGCCTAAAGTAAACAGAGGCCTGAAACATGGTGGTTCAACTGCCAGGCTGTGGGGTGGTTACTGCCAGGCTGATGAGAAAACACAACCTCAGTGTCATTAGCCTCAACTTGTGGCAAAAAATCCCTAGACCTTAACATCTGATTATTTCTATTCAGTCATTTATTTATTATTCAAATGCTGGTTATTGGACCCTTATTATGTGGACATAAATGTGCTCTGTGTTATTCCTGAAGAGAAAAGAAAGCCCTTTCCTTTGAAGCTATGGTAACAGAGGCAGGAAGAATAAGAGCAACTGTTTACTGATAGAACTCAAAAGGTTTGGCTCTAAAAGAAAATGGTGAGGACTGTGTTCAATAAAGTCTTCCTCTCAAGGGTCACATATTGGGAATTAGGGATGCATACACATTGAAGAAAAAGGTATGGTAATGAGTTTTGTGCTGGAGAGGGAGGGGTTAAGAAAGGGAGATAGAAAAGAGAAGATGGAAACTGAGTATGACTGCAGTGTTTAGAGGTTAAGTCTTTAGAGATAATTAGGACTGCATATGTTCTTTAGTTCTGTGACATGCGATTTAATCCTGGGAAACTTTAAGAGGAGGAAGAAATGGAGATCTGTAAATAGATACATGTCCTTGTCTGCGCCTCTGTGTATCTTCCAGGGCTGCCAGCAAGAGAGCCACACAAGATGTGGCCCTTTGACTTCGGACCTCCAGAATCGTGGGCCAAAATGAACCTTGTTTCTTTATAAATAAGTATGTGACACTATGTTTTCAACAACAGAAAATGGAAGAAGGCAATGTGCTTGGTAAGGGAGAGAGAGCCTTGTGTAAGGAATTGATATACAGCCTCAGAAGCAACCGATGATTCTGAAATAAAGAAACATAATAGATAGGTCACATGAGGGCATTGAAGACATAGGTCAGGATTGACTCACTGTCCTTCAGAGTGAACTCTGATCTTCATGACTATCTCATGGTTCTCTTCTATTGGTCCATGTGTGAATATTGAGATTCATTAAGTAGGTCCTACTGTTCTGCAACTCTTTTCATTCATTCATTCATTCATTCATTCATTCATTCATTCATTCATGCATTCATTCATTTACTTTACACCCCAGTAGAAAGTTCCCCTCCCTCCTCTCTTCCTAGTCCTTCCCTCTCACCTTAGCTTTCCTCTCCTTGTTCCTCTTCCCTTTCTTCTCAGAGGAGAGACCTCGCATGGGTATCAAGTAGGCATTTCAAGTAGGACTAGGCACATCTTCTGTTGAGGCTAAACAAGACAGTCCAGTTAGAAGAGAGGCATCCAAAGGCAGGCAAAAGTCAGAGGCAACCCTGCTCCTGCTGTTAAAGGTCCCATATGAAGACCAAGCTGTCCATCTGTTACATATATGTGGGAGGCCCAGAACTCTTGGTTGGTGGTTCAGTCTTTGTCAGTCCCCAGGAGTCCAGGTTGGGCTCTTAAAGACTGAACCACCAACCAGAGAGCATCCACAGAACAGTTCTGAGGCTCCCACATATATTTTGTAAGTTTGCATGTGCTATCATTAACCTCTCTCTGTCTCTTTTGATCCTTCATCAACCTCTTCCATAAGATTCCCCAAACTCTACCTTAAGGTTTGGCTGTGGGTCTGCGCATCTGTTTTCATAAGCTGCTGTGTGAAGCCTCTCAGAATACTATTATGCTAGCCTCCTGTCTGTCTGTCTCAGATGGTAGCAGGCCTCCAGAGATGCAGGCTGAGCTCTGCTCAGTTTCATATGTTCATCATCTTTGGAATCCCAGGGCAAATTATCCATCGTCCTCCAACTCCTGGCAGTACTCAACTTCATCAGAATGTGAGTGTAGTGTCTGGCCTCTAGAACTCCAGGCTCTGTCACAGTACCTAGCAGTAGTTTCTGGGAGGAGAAAATAGGATACCCCAGAAACATCATGGATTTATATTTACTCACAAGTTAAGAAGACTCCTGTTTGTATCAGTCTTCTGTAAATAGAAATACTTTATTACAGATTTCACCATTATTCCTTAGCACACACTGTGTGTGTGTGTGTGTATATATATATATATATATATATATATATATATATATATATATATATGTACATACATACATAAAATGTGCAAAAGAAATTTATTATAGAAAGCAGCAGAGCACAGAGCAGAGCATAGTGGCATCTGGGCAAAATATCTTGAATACCAGATTCTGTGATTTATGTCTGATTACTTCTATCCTCTACCTCCCACAGTCATGAGTGTTCACATTTATTTCTTTAGAAGGGTCTCAGAGACACTCATGAGTGCTCTCATTCCTGTTCTCAAATTGTCTTTCTCTTGTAGAAAAAAAAAAGAAGAAGAAGAGATGTGTGTAGCCATAACTCATCATAAGAAGATGCTCACCACGTGAGAGCTCTATAGACCCTGTTAAAAGTAGTTTGGAAATCTGAAGGAAGTGTACAGCCAGCCTTTGGGGGTCTCTGTCAATGGCATGACCAAAATCTAAGAGTCATTTGCCACAGAAGGACACTGGAAAAGAATCCGAAAAAAAAATCAGTTTTTATTTTTCAGGAAGAAAAAATATATATAAAAGTAGAGAATAATTAAAAAAAAACTTTCTAAGCTTGCCTAATTTGGGTAACTGGATGTTACTTTCTCTAGGATTCTTCTGTTTTCCTTGTCTGACTTTAGAACCCCAGTACTATTGCCTTCCTGCCATGGCTGCCTTGTTACTTCCTGTTCAGCAACCATATTTAGGATCCATTTTGGCATCCATATTTAGGATCTCACTCTATCACATGTCTCTTTGCAGCAGTCAACCTAGAATTCCAAGGCTGTCAAGTTCTCTCTCTTTTGTTTCAATAGCGACTTGATTTGTACTCTTATTAAATAAAAACAACTAGGTAAATAGAAAACACCTCTGTGATTCTTACCGCATAGAAAATGACTTTTAAGAAGCTTTGGCTCCTCGTATTATATTTAAATAGTATCCAGAAATGCAAATTATTTATTTCCACATAAATATAATAAATATAAACAATCACTATAAACAAAACATTAAATATAAAATTAATACAAAAATTAATTTGGTATGGATAGGCACAAATATCTGAGTAATGAAATAAAAAAGTGATACTCATGCTCAGTAGTAGCTCCTACTTATTTTCTTTCAATTTGTGTTTCTTCAGCACATGGATAATTCAATTTATTAATAAGTTGCAAGGTCAAATGCCTAGTTAAATTTCAGAGAAACAAATGACTAATTTGCAAAATTGAATACTTTTGATATGTCTCAAAATATTAACATGCTTATAACACATTATAAATAACTTATATTAAGACCTTCTACATAATAACAGAACACACAAACATGTCATTTTTAGTTTATATGAAATTCACATTTAAATAATTAACCCCAATAATTATATCTGACATAACTACTTTTTTAGTGACAAAAACACCAAGTTTCTTCTTTGTGGGGGTGATTCATGATTGAAATGCATGTTTATAGTATAAGAACTGAGATTATTTTTTTAATCATATGTCTCAGACCAGGGAACCAATGTGTTTTCTGTTTGTTTGTTTGTTTGTTTGTTTGTTTGTTTGTTTTGTGGCCTTTAGATAAGTCTTCTCCCTGGATTGATTGCTTTGTACTCAGGCTTTGAAAATATGCCCTTTACTTTGGAAACCTTTACTAAATCTCAGGACAGCTTTTTCATTATCTGAGTCACTATCAAGGAGAGAAAAATATATCAAGAGACTACAGAATTCTAGGAATTTGAAACTGATGGAATTTTAAAGACTACTTAGGTGTAAGTGAATTTTTAAAATTAGCACTAAAGAACTCAGTCACAGCTTTGATACTGAAATGCTGAGGCTGAGTTAATCAGCTGAGACTGATTCTGGGTCCAAGCTCTAGGTCTGATGTGTCACAGGTATCTAAATGGGACCAGGTATGCTTTCTCTTCTACAAGGCAATTAAGAACCATAATTGGTAGGTAATTAAAAGAAAGAAATTAATTGAATTCAATAACTCTAAAGTGCATTGTGTTGGACATTATGGACCATAACTAACAGCTTCCAGTAGCCTTAATTGGTGACTCCAATCAAGAGCCTCCTGACTCACTCTTTACTACCAAGGTGCCATGCTGCCTAGCCCTTGTTTGAGCATTTGTTTTACTACTTTGGCCAAGTCACCTGGCTACCTATGTATGACTCAGCATCTTTATTCTTAAAAGGGATTTCGGTGATCATACCTACGGCAAAAACTATGGAAGAACTCGGTGAAGACCTCGATAAAGAATTTCTAATATGAGCTGGTTATTGGTATCTTCTTATTGTTAATACAGAAGGTGTTTGTAAGTGGTTAGGGCTATTGGTTTTGTATGCTCCATCAGAATAATGTGGCTGAGAATGTGTATTTCCAGTGATCTCAAAGATCCAAGGGAGAGATAGCTTTCATTCAGTTGCTGCTTTAATGATTTTTCAAAAGCAGCGGCAATGGCCCCTCCCTTTATTCTTGCCAATAAGAGAGAAATATCCATGGTCCCCTTCTCTCTTCCTCAGTCAATACATGCCTGGGACTCAGCATAAAAATTTTTCTCATGTTTTTAAAGGTCAATTAGGAAAAAAAAATGTCCCTAATTGGAAGTTAGTATTTATATTTATGAGGTTTTAAAATTATTTTAGAGAACATAAACGAAAGAAAAAAAAACAACATGCAGTCATATTAAACTTCCGTTTTCTGCTTTTCAAGGTGCTCAGTTCACTCATGGGAAAATAAGAAAGAGTAGCTTCCCACTTCAATTCTGACCATTCCAATTAGTCGTTTATAACCAGTAAGGTTTAGGATACGGTTCCAAATCTAATAACTACATGGCGTTAAATTTCCAAAGAGCCACTGGGGAAATGGGCTATATTGATCTCAGGGACAACTTTAGATAGAAAAGTCCTAGTAAGGCTTTTGAATTTTTGTTTTCCTGAATAAGGAAAGATCTTGTTTCCTTTAAATTTAAACAAGGAGACAGCTGGTGTGCTCTTACTCAGTAGATTCCAACCCATTATCATATCCTGAAAGGCACAGAATAGCTCCAGTTTTGTTCCTGAAATACTCAAATTCATGAAATCCTGCTAGCAATTTACAGCAACGTGGTCCGCGTCCCCTTTCTTCCTGTTAGGTTAATTACACAAGTGTGATGAAGAGGGTGTGTGAGTTCCTGGTCCCCAGCGAAAACCACAGCCCACGTCAGAGTGCCCAAAACTAGTCCGAGAAAAGCCCTGTCTGTTCGTTTGTTCAAAGACCATGTATTCGTTTATGCATTTCTGTCTTCATGCATTTATCCATTCAGTCAGCCCTCTGTCATGTGTAACTAGAGGACCAGCACCTTATTCAGGACTTGGAGAAACAAAGACTTGTGTGAGGACTTGAATTTGAGCTACGGTTCTATTAAGTCTGTCACTGAAAAGAAGGCCAGTAAAATCTCGGAAATGTTATTATCTGAAAACTGATCATCTCCATACTAACACCGTGGCCCCTCCACACATGGCGTTTGGTAAATAACTAGTTCTTCAAAGGACAAAGAAATGGATAACTGTATTCTTCATAAAGGGTACAGTTTTTAGGCTTAAACAAACCGGGGCTATCCAAATTAAGGAGTTGTTCTAGTTGTAACTTATAGGAAAAGTTGTTCTCAGGCCTTAAATGAAAGAGAGAAACATGGGCTTTTCTAATGAAGTATGGGAGGTACAAACTTTGTGTTTGCCGTTTGGTCAATAAATGCATCTTAGCCTGAGCTTCTCTTTAGCAATTGGATATATGACTAATATCATGTTTATACCAGAGGGGAAAAAAAATCTTGTGATTTGTATAGATTTAGATGATGAATTCTGACCATGTAGCCCAGAGCCCTTCTCTGTCTGGCATAAGCCCCTTTGCGATGTCCCTCTTATATATTTGTTTCCTTTTTCCAACTGTGGTTTGGAGGTTCATGGTGGGGGTGGCAGGCAGTGTTCCCTGTTGGCATGTGGCTGAGGTGACAGGAGGATTTTAGCAGCTTGTGGGCGGGTGTTCAGAGAACAGGTGGTACTGGAAGGAGGAAATGACTGTCAGGATTTGGTGGCATTTGGGGGTGTGCATAGGCAGGCATTTTCGTAAAGTGGGGTATTCTTATTCAAAGTGTAAAATCACTTCAGTGTCCTCATAAGGAGAGCTGCAACCCAGAGTTTTAGGCTCACCATGGCAAAGATTGTCAACTTGTCAGTCTGTAGTGGTAAAAGCCCAAAAGGTTAAGGAAATGAGCTGCCTCAGCAAAGAAGCCTGTCTTTATAACCAATGAAAACCAATACATCTACATCCCAGCTCCTGCATGTATGCCTCAGGGACCATCATGGAAGACAGGTGGAAACATCCAGACTACAAGGAAGTCTGCTGTAAAACCATCACTCATAGAAATGACTGCATAACAAGAGCAGAACAGTGACACTGTTGGTGGACACGCTGACTGGGGCGTGGGCGAATCCTTGACAAAGAACTATGGGCAAATGAGGACTGCTGGGAAAAGGGCAATTAGGAGCCTCTTTATTGGTTGTTCAGTGCAGAGTGGTCAACCCTGAAACTATGTATTTCCAAATCAAATAACAGCAGAATCAGCAGGATGGGCGTGTGTGGGCCTGTACATATATGTGCGTGCCAGTATTAGTCGAATGAAGAGTCTATCAACCTGAGAGTGGGGGCCATGGGAGAGGATGGAGTGAGGGTATCCAGGAGGGCCTGAGGGGAGAATTGATGTAATTCTATATCAATTAAAAACATGTTATTATTTTTTTCTTTAAAGTAAGAGCAGTGATCAGTTTGCAGGATGTATTGATGATGGTTGCTCCTTGGCTTTGTTTTGTTTAAATAAGTTTATTGACCTCTCATTCACTTGCAAAACATCACCATTGTTTAACATCTGCAGCTTGGTGGGTTTAGAAAGACTCAGCAAATACCATGTAGCATGCTACAACAGCAAGGACACAGCATCAGATAAACAGATGTCACATCACCTTAGAGTTTCCTCAGACATCACATGCTACTGATTTTTTTTTTTTCAACATTTCTGGGAGGAGTGGGTAGAGGGTGTTTGTTTTGAGGTAATGCTTTTGGCTCTTCAATGGCGGGGCCTTTTTTCTGTTCATGTTATCTCAGAGAATAAACACTTTTCAGCTCATGGCTGGTGGATTTGAGAAGTGTCACTTGACCCTAATGAAATGAAGCTGTGGCAGTGTCTTACTCGTGGCACACAGATCTTCAGCTAGGCTCAGTATTGCTTATTCCTCACAATATGTGAGTGCTGGGATGCCCGGTGGAGGAACTGCAGTTAATCAGTGGCCACCATGATCCCAGCTTGTAGGATTTGGCAAGAATAAAAATTTCGATGCACTTGACTGTTGAACCAACAAAATACTGATCACCTTCTTCCAGTTTTAAAAAGACAGCATGGGAATCGTCAGTATGGAAGGTTATGTTAAAGAATTGTAAAAATCCTGGGTACAATAGCCACAACAGCATTGTAAAGAAAAAGGAATTAGGAATTAATAATGTTAATAATTTCCTGTCATTTGTGAACACCTGCACATCAGAACCATTAAAACAAACAAAAAACATCCAATCATTTGGGATAAGTTTTTGTTTTCTTTTGTTTTTTGCTTTAAAAAAAAAAAATCAGTGTTTTCTTTAAATATGAGGTCAGCCCTGAAAATACACATACAAGTAGAATTATACAGACTTATAATTATATTTAGGAATATATATATATATATATATATATATATATATATATATATATATCCACATACACCTATGAACATAACAACAAATAATAAAAAATGAATTTGAAACCAAGCAGGAAGTTGTATATGGGAGGGATGGGAGGGGAGAGAGGAGAAATGATATAATTATTTTATATCTCAAATATTTAACAGAAATTAAAAACTAAGTCATGTAAATATTCAGCTAGAAACATTAAAGAGTTCACATATCTTAAATACGAAAGTTCAGGTTGAAATAAGAATGCTAGGTTTTTATGACAGAGGGTCTCTGAAAGACTCTACCTAGCAGCGAATCAAAGTAGATGCTGAGACTCATAACCAAACCTTCAGTAGAGTCCAGGGAATCGTATAATAAAAGGGGGAGTTAGTATGACCGGGAGAGGACGGGAGCTCTACAAGGACAAAATATATCAGGGCACAGGGGTCCTCTCTGAGACTGTTTCTCCAATGTATGGATATAACCTAGAACCCCTGCTCGGATGTAGCCCATGATAGCTCAGTATCCAAGTGGGTTTCCCTAGTAAGGGGAACAGGAACTATTTCTGACAGGAACTCAAGGACTGGCTCCTTTACTTCCCCCTGACCCCAAGGGAGGAACAGCCTTGCTAGGCCACAGAGGAGGACATTGCAGCCAGTCCTGAGATACCTGATAAGCTAGGGTCAGATGGAAGGGGAGGAGGACCTCACCTAGCAGTGGACTGGGAAAGGGACAGGGAGAAAATGAGGGAGGGAATGTGGGATTGGGAGGGAATGAGGGAGGAGGGTATGGCTGGGATACAAAGTAAATAACCTGTGATTAATATTAAAAAAAATAAAAATTTAAAAAATTAGAAAAAAGAAAAATGACAAATCCACACACTTGGAAAAAAAAGAATGCTAGGTTTTATTTTTATTTTTTAGACAGTAGATTCTTTTATGTTTTAAAATTTATTTATTTATTTATTTATTTATTTATTTATTTATTTATTTACTTACTTACTTACTTTCCATCCTATTGTAGCCCCTTCTCTCCCCTCCTCATGGTCCTACCCTCCTCCTTTCTTTCCCCTATCTGCCCTCCCCAGTTTCTCAGAAAAGGGAGCCCCTCCTACACTAACCCACCCGAACATATCAAGTCACATCAGGACTGAGCACATCCTCTTCAAGGGTGGCCTGGCAAGGCAGCCCTGCCAGGAGGAAGTGATTGAAAAGCAGTCAACAGAGTCCATGTTAGAGGCAGCCCCTTCTCCCCTTACCATGAGATCCACATGAAGACCAAGCTACCCATCAGGTACATATGTATAGGGGGCCTGGATCCAGTCCATACATGGCCCTTGGTTGGTGCTTCAGTCTGCAAGCCACCCTGGCCCCAGGTTAGTTGGCTCTGTTGGTCTTCTTGTGGAACTCCTGTCTCCTCTGGGTTCTTCTATCCTTCCACCTACTCTTCCCCAAGGCTCCCTGAGCTCCAACCAATGTTTGGCTGTGAGTCTCCGAACGATACATTTACAATGTCACATTTTTTTTTCATACAGGGTCTTATCGTGGAGTCCAGATTGGTTCTGAACTTGGGGAGTTGTTTGGCCCAAGCCTTTAAGTAATGGAATTTCAGCTGTGAACTTCCATACCCGGTTATTTTCTCTTTTCCTCTCCCTTTCCGTCTTTTTTCCTCCCTGTTCTCCCTCTCTCCTTTCCCCGCCCCATCTTGCAAATGATGTTTCAAAGCAATACTTTACTTAAAACATTTAGTGAAAAAAAAAATTTAGTGATCAGGCACACACGGCAAATAACAGAGGCTGGTGACAAGAAAGCCACAGTAGTGTGTGTACAGAGTTAGTGACAGAGTCCCTGCTGCATATTTCATTCCTCAGGGGGACAGTATACACACTGTGAGTACCTTGGAAATAATGAGGACATCACACACTGCTCTAGGCCTTGGAGAACCTCCTGGGAAGAGCGTTTCTATGGGTCTCTGATGCTGGGATTTCTTGAGGTTACTCTAATGAGGTGTTTTCCTATTGCCAGGAGCTGGCTTTTCTGTGAATAATTTTAAACAACTGCTTTATAGCATCTCTTCTTTTGGTATCTTCAAATATATTTATGTTTTATAACATAGTAACTGTGATCTGCTGGAAAACCATTGAACAATTCATCGTGAATTCGTCATGAAAACGATTTCAAATTGACTCATCCTAAAGCCTTCATGATATTACAATGCTTTTTTATTTGTATTCATTTATTCTCCAGAAGCCGTTATTCATTAAGTGCTTTTCGATAAGTAACACCCATGTTGTTCATAGTGCTGATGAGTTAGCAATGTTCCTCTTTGAGTACTAATTGTTTCTCAACATTGTACTGTGCTGAATGGTGTCAGATAGGTGTTATGAAAACCAGTTTAACAATTATTACATAGTTTGGTATCTAAACCATTTTTCTCAGTTTCACAAATGCAACGAGATGAATATAATGCTTTCTAAGGTAGGACTTCCTTTGAAACTGACATCTGTTTTAACAATCTCAGTTGTGAATGGAGGAAGCAGTGTCTGTGGACATAATAGTTGGTACGCTTCTTGGTAATCAGCAAAATCAAAATATTGCTAGAATATTAAGTATTGTTACAATAGCGAAACCTTCCACTGTGGTCCAGCAAAGATGCTTTACATACAATGCCCTTGACATGCCCAGTCTCCCTGACCCAGGACCCGATACATTCCAGTTCTATGATTTCAGCAGTTATAAGTTGACATTGAAATTTTATATTGAAATTGTATATTTAAAATTTATATTCAGAAGTAGTAGTGGACAGTGGTAGGTTTCAATGCTCATTTGCCAAATGATGTCTTCAATCTCAATACAAGGATGCAGAAAATCCACAACACTTTAAAAACTGATATTCCTAATAACAACGTTGGTAGACAGAAAATAAAAGGGAAAGAAACCCTAAGCCATATAAATGACCACCATATTTCCTCAGCATATTAAAGTTATTCACATTACATATGGATGTGGCTATGCATGGACGCATGAGTCTGTATGTGTGTACTCATGCAAGTGCTTGCCATACATGATGGCTTGTGTGTATGGCTCAGAAGACAGCATGGAGAAGCTAGTTTGTTCCTTCCACAATAGGAGTCAGAATAGAACTCAGCTTAAGTTTGGCAGGAAGCCATCTTTACCTATTTAGCCATCCCACCTGCACATTCCTAACCTTTGAAAATATTTGTTTTTGCGTGCTTCTACCCTCACAGGCTGCAAATAAGCACTGTTCATAACACATAGCCCTTGTTACCAACATAAGAAATGTTTTAAGGTAGTATCTAGGCTTTATTCCTAATCACTGCAGGGCATGAAGCAGAATATGCTTAATGCCTGTGGACTTCAATGTTCCCATCTGCAAAGTGATACTTAAGCTAAGTTACAGCTGCCTTCTGTTTGTGTCCTTTCCTGGTATCACTTCTTTTTTTGTGCGATTATTCCCGTTAGACCAGTGAGAGGAGACATTGGAGTCCATTCATACCTCCTACGCCCCTGTTATAGGATTCAGGGACAGCAGTGACAGGATGGAAAGGTGGCCAGCAAAGACTTCCTCAAGCAACCTTTGATAATAGAGGGATGGGTAGAAATGGCTGCCTCCGTGCCAAGTCCACACATCCACAAGCTTGCTGTTGTGTTTTACAGATGAGAAGCACTGACACTCAGGCCTAGAATAGGTATGGAATTCCCAACAGTAGAATTTAGTGTGTGGGGTACCATTGATTGGCAGATGCTTGAAAGTGAGATCTGAAGTCTTCTCATCTCTTATTAGTAGTACGTAAAGTTTGCGGGTCCTTTTGTGATGGAATGTTTGAGAAAAATCACTGAGAATACCCTTTCATACCATGTACCTAATTGTCCTGCCCACCCTGGAATGTGAAAGTGAATTTCGTAAATAATGGATTGTTTTGATAAAATTCACTTTATTATTTGACCTCACAGATATTTATCCACTCTGATGCTTTTCATCATTACACCAAAATACTTGACACACATTATTTATGACGAAAAGGAAGTTTTATTCAGCTCATCATTAGGGAGGTCCCAATGTCAAAATCGGGCATAGAGCAATGATTCTCATTTGATCTCTGGAGAAAAGAGAGGCATGTCACCATGGTAGAAATGTTTGAGAATCAATCAGATCCTGAGCCAGGGTGAGGGGCCGGGGATGTGACTTTCATGACAGCCTGCCTTCAAGAACTACCAAAGAGGGGGCTGGAGAGACTGCTCAGCAGCTAATAGCACTGGCTGCTTTTCCATAGGACCCGAGTTCAATTCCCAGCACCCATATGGCAGCTCACAAATGTCTGTAACTCCTGCTCCAGGGCATATGACACCCTCATACAGAAACACATACAGACAAAACATCAATGTACATAAAAATGAATAAATTAAAAAAAAAACCCCTGGCTGTAAATTAGGCTACAATCTTCAAACAAAATGTCAACAATAACAACAAAACTACCAAAAAGGTCATGCCACCTCATGCCTCCATGACACAGCACTCCTCAGCCTCATGGGTCCCAAAAGACGGTATCCAGAAGGTAGCATTCATAAATGTTCTTATCAAGTGATCTGCTAAAATTAATCTTTACTTTTAGACATGCATTCCAGATGTTGAAAACTAGACGATTCATTTTATTAATACTGCTGTGTTTTTAAAAACTCTCAAACTAGCCCTAACTCTGTTACTTATTGGATCATTTCAAATATTTTAAGGCTTTCTTACCTCACTGATGACATAAAATAACATTCAGTGCACTTTTTAAGACTTTGCTGACTTTCTTCAGAGTTTGCTGTTTCTCTGTATATTTGTGTGAACGTTCGTGTGTATGTGTGTGTGTGTGTGTACCTTATATAATTCTAGATGGGCTCTGTGTACATGATTTTTCAATGTTGGAAACATACCCTTGACTTTATTAATTCGGCTTGTTTTTTTCTGATTAGAATCTCAGTCACTGGGAAGAAGAGAAATCCTTTCTAGCTATGGAAAGAAACCTGAATATTTTGTCTCTCCATCACAGTAAAGGTGTACAACTTCATGATCAGTATTGCAATTAATTCTCTCTCTTTTTTGTATTGATGCCAACAAATAATACTTGATCTCTCCTTAGTTTTGAGTAGCTCGAATAATTTTTAAAATTATATAACATTATAAGAAAGTAGTTTAATTGAAAACCTACAAAGCTGTCGGAACTTGTTTTTCAACTGACATCAAATGTAATCATTTTCATCTTAATGCCTTACATTGAATGAGGGGTACATACACTAAAAACCTGATAAAGAATATCCAACATTTCTGATTTCTGTATCAGGTGCTGCCTCAACATAGCTTAAAGGAAGTCTGTGTGAATATCTGCGGTATTACCTTGTTGTAGACTGCTTTTGCTAGTCTTATCTAATAAGCCATGGCCTCAATTAGCTTCTTCCCTTTTGTACATGCAGAAATTACTTGCGTAAACACTAACTGTTGCATGCATATAAGTGTTTAGGGATGTAGGAACTATTATATGTATATGTATGTATGTACACACACACACACAAGTGTGTGTGTAGTTATTTTCAATTGTTTATTAAACACACACTGGGTATTACACAGGCACAAAACACACAACTTTCTTGGTTTTCCTCATTTAATTCTCAACAACCCTGCTTGCAGCTACCTTTTCCTTTTATATTTAATACAAAGGAATTGATGCTTACAAGCTTAAGTGATTTGATTAACAAAGCTTTCAGCTGTTAGGGCAAAACTCTTAACTGTCAGGGCACTGACTCAAATTGTGGGTCATCTCACAGTTCAACAGTAGTTAAAAAACCCTGGCAGTATAAAAATAATTTCGTAAGCCAGCATATTTTAAGATATTAATATGTGTGCTTCTGTCGCTATGCTCATCAAAACCTTAGCAGATACTCATTCTGTCAGCGCAGTCCAGACACTGTATAAAAAGCTGGGGCCTTCACAAAATCCCAGGCGCTTCCTCTGACATAGCCACCCTGCAAACCCCTGATGATGTAGTATGTAGAAGAGGGATAATCACAATAATAGATCTTAAAAGATATGTGTACATTTGTCTATATGTAATATGTATATGTAAAAATAAACTCCAGGTAATTAAAAGAACATTCTTTTAAAATTTAATCTAATTCCTCATCCACATGAAATCAAGAAAGGTTCTTCATGACATTTTTATGTCAATAAATACTCTTCTGCCCTGATTAATTTAATGTTTATATAACATTCAACTGTATATATACTATAATTTATTTTAAAAATCTAATAATAATTTAATAGCAACAGACAGAGAATGTCCAAGTTTCCTAAATTATTAATGATGTCATCTATAATACTATCACATTCTCTTCTGTATGCCTCTCTCACCCTTCTTTACCTCTGCTGAGGTTAGTGCATTTTGCTTAGTGATTGCAAATAAAGATCTGGTCTAATTCATCACTGTTTCCAATGGGGCCACTCTCTCCTTCACATGGCAAAGGCTGTTGAAACAAAGAGAACAGTAAAATTAATGCAACCAATACACCAGCAACTGGTATTTTAGGAAGGCACGAGATTGGCATTTTAAATACTTGGTCAAAAGATTATTTTGTGAGATTAGTGAGCAAAACAGCATCTTTTAGTAGTAAAAGCAGTCAAGAGAAATATAATCTCAGTAACCAGCAAACCCCTGGGAGTGAGATTCAGACATTACCTGAATTGGATAAGATTATTTTTGACTTGTCTTTACTTTTCGGTTTATACGCCATGTCTGTTTCTTACAAGTTATAATGTTTGACATGTTTAATTTGTCCTAGATTCTGTGATGTATAGTGGAGTAGTCATAGACACAGACATAGATGCACACGCCCATGTGGGCGTACCACTGACTTACATCACTGACACAGAATACAAAATGGACATACCTGAAAAGGCAAGCTCTGCCCCAGCAAAACTTGTCATTCTTATAGAAGATTGATAAAGGATGTGTTAAGAAGGTAGAAGTGTGGAATCTAAGAAAAGCTGTTTCCGTGTGTGTGTGTGTGTGTGTGTGTGCGCGCGTGCGTGCGCAACTGTTGTTCACTTTGCATTAACCAAATGCATCATGGGCAAAATAAATGTTTGTCATAAGTTGAGCGTGTGAACAGGGAGGGAAAAACTGTATCAACATAGATAGTACATGTGATTGCAAAGCAGATTCCATGCCTAAATCATTTATTTGTTTTTTTTTTAAGTTTATTTCATTGAGAACACTTGGTTGAACTTTAATATCATGAGTCCATTCTCTGAGAATATTCAGTTTAGTAACAAAGTTGTTAAATGTAATGTGATGTTGGTTTTAATAACTGAGAAACTTTGAAGTTGACGTCTCTCTTTTCTACATATTTTCTGTAGCCCAACTCTAGTTACCAATGTAATTATTCCTGTTTTTCAGATAATTTAAATAGAAGCCAAATTCTGAGGGAGCAGAAAGTCAAACATTTTAATGAATAACATGTAAAAAATTTCTTCTAATTTACATGTATATGAATAAAGAAAATTAGGGTACACATAAAAAAATTACTCATTAGGTATACAGATTTTAGTAACTTTATCCTATATTATATGTCTAATATCTACTTATGAGTGGACGTCCCGTGTGTCTTTCTGCTTCTGGGATACCTCACTAAGGATGATCATTTCTAGTTCCCACTCTGACTAAAATGCTCAGTCCTCATTCAGAAAGGCAAAGAAGATGGACATGAGGGAATGAGGGAGCGGGATACAGCTGGGACACAGAGTTAACAAAATGTAACTAAAAAGAAAAATAAAATTTAAAAAAATAAATAAATAAAAAATAAAAAACAAAGTGAATAAATTGTAATAAATAATAAAAAATTAAAAATTAAAATTAAAAAAAAGAAGGGGGAAAAAACAGAGAACAAGTCAAGAGCCTGCCACAGAGGGCCTCTGAAAGGCTCTGCCCTGCAGGGTATCAAAGCAGATGCTGAGACTTATGGCCAATCTTTGGGCAGAGTGCAGGGAATCTTATAAAATAAGTGGGAAATAGTAAGACCTAGAGAGGACAGGAGCTCCACAAAGAGAGCAACAGAACCAAAAAATCTGGGCACAGGAATCTTTTCTGAGACTGATACTCCACCAAGGACCATGCATGGAGATAACCTAGAACCCCTGCACAGATGTAGCCCATGGCAGTTCAGTGTCCAAGTGGGTTCCATAGTAATGGGAACAGGGACTGTCTCTGACATGAACTAATTGGCCTGCTCTTTGATCACCTACCCCTGAACGGGGAGCAGCCTTACCAGGCCACAGAGGAAGACAATGCAGCCACTCCTAAAGAGACCTGATAGACTAGGATCAGAAGGAAGGAAAGAAAGACCTCCCTACCAGTGTACTTGGGGAGGGGCATGCGTGACAAAGGGGGAGGGAAGGAGGGATTGGGAGGAGAGGAGGGAGGGAACCACAGGGGGGGATACAAAGTGAATAGAGTGTAATTAATGAAAATTAAAATCAATACTCATGAGAGAACTCTTCCCTAAAATGACTGTCTTGCAAGCATGGGGACATGAATGTGAATTCCCAGGACCCCTGCAAAAGAAGGCATGATGACATACACCTGTAACTCCAGAAGCAGGGATGGGTGAATACACACAGCTTACACATACATTCACCTCCATATACGTGCACACTTTAACATTAATACGAATATACACAACACACATATGAATGGACACGCACACTTATGCACAAATAAAATAATTTATATATGTCCAAACTATTAACTTCTGCATAGTATGTATTTTTTCAGATATGACCTATGTGTACAAAATCCGTTGATTTTTCTTGATTTTTTTTATTTTTTTATTAATTACACTTTATTCATTTTGTACCCCCCCCATAAGCCCCTCCCGATCCCACCCTCCCTCCCCTTTCTGCATGCATGTCACTCCCCAAGTCCATTGATAGGGGAGGTTCTCCTCTTCTTTCTGATCTTAGTCTATCAGTTCTCATCAAAAATGGCTGCATTGTCCTCTACTGTGGCCTGGTAAGGCTGCTCCCCCCTCAGGGGGAAGTGATCAACGAGCAGGCCAATCAGATTATGTCAGAAGCAGTCCCTCTTCCCATTACTATGTAACCCACTTGGACACTGAACTGCCATGGGCTACACCTGTGCAGGGGTTCCAGGTCATCTCCACGAATAGTCCTTGGTTCGAGTATGAGTCTCTGGGAAGTTCCCTGTGTTCAAATTATCTTGTTCTATGCTCTCCTTGTGGAGTTCCCGTCCCCTCCAGCTCTTACTATTTCCCACTTCTTACATAAAATTCCATTCACTCTGCCCATCAGTTGGCCATCAGGCTCAGCATCTGCTTTGACAGTCTATACTGCAGAAGCTTTCAGAGGCCCTCTGTGGCAGGTTTCAAGGTTGTTTCCTGTTTTCTTCTGGCTTTCAGAGGCCCTCTGTAGCAGGTTCCGAGGTTGTTTCCTATTTTCTTTTTCTTCCGACGTCCATCCTCCCCGCCTCTCAGGATGGGGACCGAACATTCCAGTTAGGGTCCTCTCCTTTGCCCAGTCTGTTTAGATGTACAGATTTCAGTGGGTTCACTCCATATTGCATGTTTATATGAGTGAGTATATACCATGCGTGTCTTTCTGCCTCTGGGACAACTCACTCAGTATGATCCTTTCCAGGTCCTTTTTTATGTTTTGTTTTTCACTTCACCAGTTGTCCTTGACATTTTAATGCAGGGTTCGATATTGTCACACACAAAAAAAATCATTTTCCTAAAATTAGTTCTGTATGTCATTAACAAATATTTAAAAAGAAGTGGGTTTACTAAATGAGTATGAAAAACTTTTTAAACAAAGTGGTTAGTGCTGAAATTGTGAACACACAGGCCGCACTAAATGCGCTCAGCAGGTTGTATTTATATGTTTATGTGTGCGCATGGACATGTATGTGCAAAGGAAGACATCAGATTGAGAGGGCATAAGGGGAAACAAGGGGACCAGTTAGAGGGCAGGCTGTGGGAGGGTTGGACTGAGGAAGGGAATGCAGGAGTGATGTAAATGTGTTTTAATTTTTAAAAACTTAATTTAAAAGTGCCAACTTGGGAGCTAGAGAGATGGCTCAGCGGTTAAGGGCAATGGCTGCTCTTCCGGAAGTCCTGAGTTCAATTCCCAGCAACTGCATGGCAGCTCAGGACCATATGCGATATGGTCTGATATCCTCTATTAACTTTCGGGTGTGCGTGTAGAGCATTCATATAAATAAATATTTTTTTTTAAAAAAATGAAAGTGCCAACTCAATTCATTGGTGAAACAAACAGCTTCTCCTCACAAATAGACAAGCTAATTTAGAATTCTATTTCATACTCTGCATAAAAATTAACTCAGGATGTACTATAAACCTAAATAAGACTAAATCCAGGAAATAATTTGAAGAAAACATAAGAGCAAATATTTTGACTTTCAATTAGGCAACAATTTTTTGGAATGGACACAGAAAGATGAAACATTAAAAGGAAAACAAAACTGATGAATTTAATCAAAACTAAAACTCGGTTCTTTGGATGGCACTGTTCAAAAAAATGACTGCAAACCACAGAGTTTGCCAAAACAAAGGAAAAGAAAACAAAACAGGATAAGGCACATTTCTAATGCAAAAAAAGAGCACCAAAAATGACATAATAATAATAATAATAATAATAATAATAATAATAATAATAATAAT